>NC_059216.1:13212545-13512545 GCF_020615455.1 Coregonus clupeaformis
TTTTGCAGAGGGGTCAAATACTTATTTCCCTCATTTAAAATGCAAATCAATTTATAACATTTTTGACATGCGTTTTTCTGGATTTTGTTGTTGTTATTCTGTCTCTCACTGTTCAAATAAACCTACCATTAAAATTATAGTCTGATCATGTCTTTGTCAGTGGGCAAACGTACAAAATCAGCAGGGGATCAAATACTTTTTTCCCCTCACTGTAGTAATGCAAGGTCTCTTTCATGATCATGTGAAACGTCAATTACTATCGAAATGCTGGGATGTGTTTTTCTACGAAAATTATGTTAAATGTAATTATGATGCAACTACGATGGTGATACGATATGGATTACAATTATCATCCTGAATATTAAGGGTATGCTCACTTCATGTTGCACACATAGACACTCTACCATGCAAATTATCTGGGTTATTATTTATTTTGGACATCACACATTACAGTCGTACTCTTACCCAGACATCACACACACTCTCACTAAATCACATCCAATATCCCACACATCAACCTACTCAGATCCATAGGTCCTCTGTATATTATCATACACACTCTCACTAAATCACATCCAATATAACACACATCAACCTACTCAGATCCATAGGTCCTCTGTATATTATCATACACACCCTCACTAAATCACATCCAATATAACACACATCAACCTACTCAGATCCATAGGTCCTCTGTATATTATCATACACACCCTCACTAAATCACATCAATAAACCTATTCAGATCCATGGGTCCTCTGTATATTATCATACACACCCTCACTAAATCACATCCAATATAACACACATCAACCTACTCAGATCCATAGGTCCTCTGTATATTATCATACACACCCGTCACTAAATCACATCCAATATAACACACATCAACCTACTCAGATCCATAGGTCCTCTGTATATTATCATACACACCCTCACTAAATCACATCCAATATCACACACATCAACCTACTCAGATCCATAGGTCCTCTGTATATTATCATACACACCCTCACTAAATCACATCCAATATCACACACATCAACCTACTCAGATCCATAGGTCCTCTGTATATTATCATACACACTCTCACTAAATCACATCCAATATCACACACATCAACCTACTCAGATCTACTACACACATATCTTGACTAAATGTTCTAATATCTTGCTCACAGGCAAACAGGCAAGGGAATAAAAAAATATATTGCTTGAACCTGTTTCTTGAATTCTGAACATCAGTCATTTAAAATCTCTAATATTGACCGTCATAATATTTCTTACGGCAGTAACTTTACAAGCACTAATTATGGTTAATTTAGACTGAGAATAGTATCTAGTTATGGTAAGGGTTGAAATAAGTATAGCCAGTTATAATTGTAACGGTTTATCAGATTATTAAAAAAAGAAGATCAGTCTTTACGTGGCTAAAAGAAAAGGAATATAACATATACTGTTTACAGGAAACTCACTCTACATCCTTAGATGAAGTTGCGTGGGAAAAGGAATTGGGTGGTGAAATCATTTTCTGTCATGGGACAAAGGAACACAAAAAGTGTGATAATATTAATTAACAAAAATGTTGATCTGAATGTGCAAATAGTCAGGAATGATTCGCAAAGGAAGGTGGATCTTTTTGAATATGAAAGTGGATGAAAAACAGATTTGGCTCATTAATCTATATATGGTCCAAATAAGAATGATCCATACTTCTTCAAAAATATTTATACCAATTTATTGAACTTACAGGCAACAAACGATAAAATCGTTATGGTGGGAGACTATAACACAGTGTTAAGTACCTCAGTGGACCGTAAAGGAAATCACTCTACAAACTATCATCACCGTGCCCTTAAGGATATCACAAATATTATGGACACATTAGAAATAGTGGATATTTGGAGAATAAAAACCCCCGACCTATTGAGATATACATGGAGGAGACTTAATCAAGCTAGTCGTCTTCACTACTTTCTTGTCTCTTTCTCTCTTGCATCAAAAGGTTAAAAAAAGTATTAATAGGAGACAGAATGTGATCGGATCATCATCTAATTGGCCTTCACATAACTCTTACAGAATTTCCACGTGGACGGGGATATTGGAAATGTAATTAAAGTTTACTGGAGGACAATTTTATTTTTAACTAAGACAAAATCATTTATAACTGAATTTTTCCAGGTTCAGTAAATCTTATTGTTTCGGATACCTTTAAATGTACCTTCAGAGGTCATTCAATTCAATATTCATCAATAATAGAAAAGCAGTTTCACAAGGGAAATATATGAACTAATAGTACAGGTAGATAGCAATACAAACGATACTACAGAGATACAGAATAAGTTAGAGGAAAAACAAAAAGAACTGGAGGAACTTATTCAAGAACGATCTAATGTAATCTATTACAAAAATAAAGCAAACTGGATGGAATATGGAGAAAAATGCACCAAATTCTTCCTGAATCTCCAACACAGGAACGCTACCAAAAATAATTTGCAGAAACTCTATGATTCTTTGAATGATATTTTAAAAGAGGAAGCAAAATATTTTAAGCAGATAATTATCTTCTCCGTATCATCCTCACCCTCTGAATGACGATTACTGTAAGGAATAATTTCCAAATAATACAAAAAATAGAAAATTAACAAATGTACAAAAAGATCAGTTCGAAGGCCAAATTACAGAGGAATATGTTTTTGAGGCTATTATATTCTTTCAGTCTGGGAAAACCCCAGGTACCCGGTAGAGGTATATCAAGCCTTTTTTGATATACTCAAAGCTCCATTGTTAGCTTGTTTTAACTACTCCTATAGAAATGGTAGTCTGTCAGGTACTCAGCAGGAAGGTCTAATTACTGCTGAGTGGCGCAGCGGTCTAAGGCACTGCATCTCAGTGCTAGAGGCGTCACTACAGACCCTGGTTCAATTCCAGGCTGTATCACAACCGGCCGTGATTGGGTGTCCCATAGGGCGGCGCACAATTGGCGCTAAATAAGAATTAACTGACTTAACTGACTTGCCTAGTTAAATAAAGGTTAAATGAATAAATAAATAATAATAATAATTTCACTATTATTAAAACAAGACCCAGATGGCAAATATAAAGATCCAGTCTATCTAAAAAACTGGAGGCCTCTTACACTTCCATGTTGTGATGCAAAAATACTAGCGAAATGCATAGAACTCAGAATTAAAAAGGTTTTACCAGGTATTGTTCATCCTGATCAGACAGGTTTTTTACATAGAAGATACATTGGAGATAATATACGACAACTACTAGAAATAATAATAGAACAACATGAAACATCTAAGAAGCCAGGCCTGGTATTTACAGCGGATTTTGAAAAGGCCTTTGATCAAGTAAGACTAGATTTTATTTATAAATGCCTGGATTGTTTCAATATCGGATTCTCTTATAAAATGGGTATAAGTAATGTATAGCAAACCCAGGTGTAAAATAGTAAATAGTGGCTACTTCTCAGAGAGTTTTGAATTGTCAAGAGGAGTTAAACAAGGGTGTCCACTGTCACCATATCTATTCATTATGGCCATCGAAATGCTCGCTATTAAAATCAGATCAAATAACAACATTAGAGGATTAGAAATCCAAGGCTTAAAAACAAAGGTGTCTATGTATGCCGATGACTCAAGTTTTATATTAAGTCCGCAAGCTAGATCCCTGCAAAGTCCCATTGAAGATCTACATAACTTTTCTGGACTCTCTGGACTAAAACCTAATTATGATAAGTGTACAATATTACGTATTGGATCTTTAAAAAATACAACTTTTACATTACCCTGCAGTTTACCTATAAAATGGGCTGACGGTGAAGTAGACATACTTGGTATTCATATCACAAAATATGTAAATGAGCTCTCCATGATGAATTTCAATAGAAAACCTGTAAAAATAGACAAGATCCTGCAACCATGGAGAGGTAAATACCTGTCTATTTATGGAGAATTTGCCCTGATTAACTCCTTAGTCATATCTCAGTTTACTCACTTACTTATGGCGCTGCCTACTCCCGATGATTCGTTTTTTAAATCAAATAAGCAAAAGATATTTCGCTTTATCTGGGATGCTAAACCAGACAAAATAAAGCGTGCCTATCTATATCATGGATATGAACTGAGTGGGTTGAGATTATTACATATAAAAGCACTACACCGCTCTCTAAAAGTTTCACTTATCCAAAAGTTATCCCTAAATGGTTCTCAAGTAGATTAGTACTTTTTCTAAGTATCTCTCTTTTTCAAACAAGAATTGCAGAGCTGGCTACAAAAGATGGAACAAAAATTTGAAACAAATATTATGGCTGAACTTAAATGTGCTGGTTGACAAAAGACCTGTATTTATGGAAAATATGTTTGAAAAGGGTATTTTGTTTTTAAATGACATTGTAAATTGGAATGGTAGAGTTATGTCTTTCATGGAGTTATCAGAATTGTATGGGAAGGTCTGCTCAATCCAAGATTCCAACCAATTGAATACAGAATTACCCCAAAATGGAGGAGGCAGGGGGCAGCGGGAGGAGGTAGGGAACTGGTCTGTCAGCCCAATATAAAGGATCAACGGAGGAGGTAGGGAACTGGTCTGTCAGCCCAATATAAAGGATCAAGGGAGGAGGTAGGGAACTGGTCTGTCTGCCCAATATAAAGGATCAAGGGAGGAGGTAGGGAACTGGTCTGTCAGCCCAATATAAAGGATCAAGGGAGGAGGTAGGGAACTGGTCTGTCTGCCCAATATAAAGGATCAAGGGAGGAGGTAGGGAACTGGTCTGTCTGCCCAATATAAAGGATCAAGGGAGGAGGTAGGGAACGGGTCTGTCTGCCCAATATAAAGGATCAAAACTGGCAGAGGAATAAAAATAGCATAAATAGGAAAGTATAGCAGTTTCATTTGAGGACCAGGATGTTGACAGCTGTGCCATACAGAGATTTTTGATGTACCGATTCCATGGCACAGGGTGTATGAGTTGATATATAAAATGACACAAATCAAATCAAAATGTGTTTTTGCCACATGCGCCGAATACAACAGGTGTAGACATTACAGTGAAATGCTTACTTACAAGTCCTTAACCAACAATGCATTTTTTAAATTTATTTTTTACGAATAAAAGCAAATAACTAAAGAGCAGCAGTAAAATATAATAACAGTAGGGAGGCTATATATACAGGGGGGTACCGGTGCAGAGTCAATGTGCGGGGGCTAGCTGAGGTAATTGAGGTAATATGTACATGTGGGTAGAGTTAAAGTGACTATGCATAAATAATAAACAGAGTGTCAGCAGCGTAAAAGAGGGGGGGGGGCAGTGCAAATAGTCAGGGTAGCCATGATTAGCTGTTCAGGAGTCTTATGGCTTGGGGGTAGAAGCTGTTAAGGAGCCTGTTGGACCTAGACTTGGCGCCCTGGTACCGCTTGCCATGCGGTAGCAGAGAGAACAGTCTATGACTAGGGTGGCTGGAGTCTTGGACAATTTTGAGGGCCTTCCTCTGACACTTCCTGGTATAGAGGTCCTGGATGGCTGGAAGCTTGGCCGGTGTAGTACGATTCAATCTTAGTCCGGTATTGACTCTTTGCCTGTTTGATGGTTCGTCGGAGGGCATAGCGGGATTTCTTAGAAGCGTCCGGGTTAGAGTCCCACTCCTTGAAAGCGGCAGCTCTACCCTTTAGCTCAGTGCGGATGTTGCCTGTAATCCATGGCTTCTGGTTGGGGTATGTACGTACGGTCACTGTTGGGATGACGTCATCGATGCACTTATTGATGAAGCCGGTGACTGATGTGGTGTACTCCTCAATGCTATCTGAAGAATCCCGGAACATATTCCAGTCTGTGCTAGCATTACAGTCCTGTATCTTAGCATCCGCGTCATCTGACAACTTCTGTATTGAGCGAGTCACTGGTGCTTCCTGCTTTAGTTTTTGCTTATAAGCAGGAATCAGGAGGATAGAGTTATGGTCAGATTTGCCAAATGGAGGGCGAGGGAGAGCTTTGTATGCGTCTCTGTGTGTGGAGTAAAGGTGGTCTAGAGTTTTTTTTTCCTCTGGTTGCACATTTAACATGCTGGTAGATATTAGGTAGAACGGATTTAAGTTTCCCTGCATTAAAGTCCCCGGCCACTAGGAGCGCTGCCTCTGGATGAGCGTTTTCCTGTTTACTTATGGCCTTATACAGCTCATTGAGTGCAATCTTAATGCCAGCATCGGTTTGTGGTGGTAGATAGACAGCTACGAAAAATATAGATGAAAAGTCTCTTGGTAAATAGTGTGGTCTTCAGCTTATCATGAGATACTCTACCTCAGGCGAGCAAAACCTCGAGATGTCCTTAGTATTGGATTTTGTGCACCAGCTGTTGTTTACAAATATACACAGACTGCCACCCCTTGTCTTACCGGAGTCAGCCGTTCTATCATGCCGACGTAGCGTATATTCTGTCAGCTGTATGTTGCCCATGTCGTCGTTCAGCCACGACTCGGTGAAACATAAGATATTACCGTTTTTAATGTCCCGTTGGTAGGATAATCGTAATCGTAGGTCGTCCAATTTGTTTTCAAGTGATTGAACATTGGCTAATAGGATTGATGGAAGAGGCAGTTTACTCGCTCGCCGTCGGATCCTTACAAGGCACCCCGACCTACGTCCACGATATCTCCGTCTCGTTCTCATGCGAATGACGGGGATTTGGGCCTTGTCGGGTGTCTGTGGGATATCCTTCGCGTCCGACTCGTTGAAGAAAAAATCTTCATCCAATACAAGGTGAGTAATTGCTGTCCTGATATCCAGAAGCTCTTTTTGGTCATAAGAGACGGTGGCAGAAACATTATGTACAGAATAAATTACAAATAATGCGAAAAAACACACATAATAGTACAATTGGTTAGAGGGCTGTAAAACGGCAGCCATCTTCTCCGGCGCCTTTCACATTTCAGCTCAAATTATTTTACACAATTCTTGCCACCAACAAAATGTTGCATATTTGGGGCATACAATCATCACAGCTCTGCAGATTTTGTGTGAGGATACAGAATCAATAGACCATTTGTTTTGGTGTTGCCCTCAGGTAGCCTGCTTCTGGTCTCAAGTTCAGGAATGGCTAAAAATGCATAAAATTGATCTAAAATTGAAAATAGTATTGTTGGGAGATCTGGAGAGACCTGGTCAGTCAATTACTAATATAATAATACTCTTAGTAAAAGTATTTATCTTGAACTCGCAATCTGTGGATTCTATTCGATCAGATAAATTCAAATTGTATGTTGAACATCACAACATCACAGCATAGTTGAAAGATATATGGTGCGTAGAGATCCGAAGAGGGTGGCCAGCAGAGATAGGTGGGATAGGCTGAGGGAGGCTGAGGGGTGGCCAGCAGAGATAGGTGGGATGGGCTGAGGGAGGCTGAGGGGTGGCCAGTAGAGATAGGTGGGGTGGGCTGAGGGAGGCTGAGGGTTGGGATGGGGAATTGGAGACAAGTGGGAGCGGAGTTGCTGGGTTGAGGATAGAATGATGGTCAAAGATAAAAGTCAAAAAATAAAGTCAAAATAAAACATAACAAAAAGTATGTTTGAATGACACTGAGGGGCAGTGTTGTTACAGCTAATTCCTGTTTGCCTGAGGCTGATGCCGTGCAGGTGTTTCTGCACATGCATATACACACACTCTCGGGGACACACACACACACACGTAAATAGTGCCATACATGGAATCAAACGTATTCAGTTGGCCTTGCTGTTGTCCTTGATGTCTTTTGTTTTTTGTTGTTTTCTATTTTCCTTTGTCTTTGTCTTTTTTGTATTTTGTTCATTTTGTTGGTTTTTGATACATTATTTTATTTTTCTCAGGGTGGGGGAGGAGGGGACTGTGGGGAGGAGGAGACTGTGGGGAGGAGGGGACTGTGGGGGGGAGGGGACTGTGTGGAGGAGGAGACTGTGTGGAGGAGGGGACTGTGGGGAGGGGGAGACTGTGTGGAGGAGGGGACTGTGGGGAGGGGAGGAGACTGTGTGGAGGAGGAGACTGTGGGGAGGAGGAGACTGTGGGGAGGGGGAGACTGTGTGGAGGAGGGGACTGTGGGGAGGGGGGACTGTGGGGAGGGGGGACTGTGGGGGGAGGGGACTGTGGGGGAGGGGACTGTGGGGAGGAGGAGACTGTGGGGAGGGGGTGACTGTGGGGAGGAGGGGACTGTGTGGAGGAGGGGACTGTGGGGAGGAGGAGACTGTGGGGAGGGGGGGAGGGGTCTTGGACTTGAACACCTTGGTAGGTCAAATCTGTGTGCTGGAACACCTTGGTAGGTCAAAGCTGTGTACTGGAACACCTTGGTAGGTCAAAGCTGTGTACTGGAACACCTTGGTAGGTCAAAGCTGTGTACTGGAACACCTTGGTAGGTCAAAGCTGTGTACTGGAACACCTTGGTAGGTCAAAGCTGTGTACTGGAACACCTTGGTAGGTCAAAGCTGTGTACTGGAACACCTTGGTAGGTCAAAGCTGTGTACTTGAACACCTTGGTAGGTCAAAGCTGTGTACTGGAACACCTTGGTAGGTCAAAGCTGTGTACTGGAACACCTTGGTAGGTCAAAGCTGTGTACTGGAACACCTTGGTAGGTCAAATCTGTGTGCTGGAACACCTTGGTAGGTGATGGGTGAAGTAGGCCTTGTGGTGCACTGCTCATGTCCATTGTCTTTCTTTTTCAGCTTCAGGGTTGCCTACTTCTCACTTAAAACATATTTCTTTGTGTTTAAAACTCACTCAATAAAGCCTGAGTGTCTTTCTATGTTATGTGTTTCCCACAGAACACGGTGGACAAGCTGATTAAGAAGACCAACCTGGCTCTGGTGGTGGGTACCAACTCCTGGAGAGAACAGTTCCTGGAGGCCATCACAGTCAGTGCAGGTAAACACCAACTCCTGGAGAGAACAGTTCATGGAGGCCATCACAGTCAGTGCAGGTAAACACCAACTCCTTGAGAGAACAGTTCCTGGAGGCCATCACAGTCAGTGCAGGTAAACACCAACTCCTGGAGAGAACAGTTCATGGAGGCCATCACAGTCAGTGCAGGTAAACACCAGCTCCTGGAGAGAACAGTTCATGGAGGCCATCACAGTCAGTGCAGGTAAACACCAACTCCTGGAGAGAACAGTTCATGGAGGCCATCACAGTCAGTGCAGGTAAACACCAACTCCTGGAGAGAACAGTTCATGGTGGCCATCACAGTCAGTGCAGGTAAACACCAACTCCTGGAGAGAACAGTTCATGGAGGCCATCACAGTCAGTGCAGGTAAACACCAGCTCCTGCACCGCACATACCACACTCTAGGGGTGCCATTTAGTGGCCAGAGCACTCAAAGGAAGATGGTAAATACCAGTCTGTTTACCAGAACTGTTTTGCTAACATTCCTCTATTTGCCATGCGTCATGAAAAGGACTGGAACGTTAGCCCAAACAGGGATCAGGGACATACAATACATTGACGAAAAACGTTGATCTTTGATTGTTAATTGTTGATCATCCAGTCATAATTGTTAGATATTACATATCAGAAACTATTAAATGTGTTGTTTTTTTGTTTAGCTTTGCGTTTGGCTTATAAAGGGACGGACAGACAGACAGACAGCCTTGGAGGTCGGATATGTTTTCTGTATACGGCCATCTTCCCACTCACAGAAACATTGCTGTTTGTCATCTTGTCAAGGTCTAAGTGACACTGAGTCTGACTATGGGGTGTGAAGATCTGCCAATCAGCCTGTAGACGCTCCTAGACAGACTGGCTGAAACCACGTGACCCATCTCTGCTGCAGGCAAACTAAACTCTCTCTAGAGCTCTTCCAGTTTCTACTGAGCAACATCAAGTGATACTCTGGCTGTTTCTCAATGCCTATTTCCTCACCTCCTTCTCATTGGAGGAGAACATCCATCCCCTCAGATCTTGTCCTTCATTTTGAGGAGGCAAGGAAAGAGGACATGAGGAATCAAACCAAGGAAAGATTAATTGAGAAAGAATGCCCAGTCTCCTCCCTCAGCTGTACTGTACACACAACCCACACACACACTCCTCTCTACATCTCTGTAGCTTCTCTATCTCCACACAGGAAACTCCTGGAAGGCCCTCACTCTGCTCAGTAAACTCCTGGAAGGCCCTCACTCTGCTCAGTAAACTCCTGGAAGGCCCCCACTCTGCTCAGGAAACTCCTGGAAGGCCCTCACTCTGCTCAGTAAACTCCTGGAAGGCCCTCAATCTGCTCAGGAAACTCCTGGAAGGCCCTCAATCTGCTCAGGAAACTCCTGGAAGGCCCTCACTCTGCTCAGGAAACTCCTGGAAGGCCCTCACTCTGCTCAGGAAACTCCTGGAAGGCCCTCACTCTGCTCAGGAAACTCCTGGAAGGCCCTCACTCTGCTCAGGAAACTCCTGGAAGGCCCTCACTCTGCTCAGGAAACTCCTGGAAGGCCCTGTCTAATCTCCAGCCAGCACCCGGCCCTGCGTCCCGCCTAGCCCCCTGCCCAGCTACCCTGCCTACTCATGGAGGTCTCCTTTTGGCTGCGGGGAGCTGGGCCAGTCACTCACAGTACCTGTCCGGCTACACACGTCCCTACCTCTGTAGCCCTAATGGCCTGTTCTGTTATTTTCAGAGTAAAAACCACTTCCAATTTGGGTAGTGAATATACTTCTGCTGAGGGCCCCTAATGTCCTGCTGAGGGCCCCTAATGTCCTGCTGAGGGCCCCTAATGTCCTGCTGAGGGCCCCTAATGGCCTGCTGAGGGCCCCTTAATGGCCTTATGAATGGATAGAGATGTCATACTGAATAAGAATTAGCTTTTCTCTGTTATTTTTTTAATGGGGAGGATTCATGTTTTTTCTTTGCAGACTCCTAACAGAGTTGGACTGGACAAGGTTTTAGCTTTGTTACATATAACAAGATCACTTAATTTAGATGTTCAGTAGTAGTGTGTGTTGTCATTCCTCCACTTGCTGTCCCATCCTAATAGTTCAGTGTGAGGCTATATGAGTATTCGGTCTTCTTAGAGTGGATTAAACGCACTGGGAACCAGGATGTCACTATGAAATACAACCATCTGCTCTTATGAAATATTACTCAATGTATCATAGTAAGTTAAAATGATCGACTTCCTTGATGTCATCCCTCATCCCCACCTCCCTCCCTTCTCCATCACGACCCCTTCTTGCTCTATCACTCTACCAACTACTGTTTCCACTCTTCCTCTACTCTCCATCTGTTCCTGTTCTCTCTCTCCTCCCCACTCCTCCCTTCACTGTCCCCACCTGCTACTCCTCCTCCTCTTCACTCCTCCCTTCACCCATCTCCCTGCTCCTCTCTCCCTTGTCCCTCCCATCCTCCTCCCTCCTCTCCTCCCTCCTCTCTTCTCTCCTCCCTCCCTCCTCTCTTCTCCCTCCCTCCTCCCTCCCTCCTCCCTCCTTCCTCCCTCCCTCCTCCCTCCTCTCCTCTCTCCACTCCTTTCTCCTCCCTCCTCTACTCTCTCCTCTCCTCCCCCTCTCCGCCCTCCTCTCCTCTCCTCTCTCCCTCTCCTCTCCTCCCTCCTCTCCTCCCTCCTCTACTCTCTCCTCCCTCCTCTCTCATCTCCTCCCTCCTCATCTCTTCTTCCTCCTCTCCTCTCCTCTCCTCTCCTCTCTCCTCTCTCCACTCCTCTCTCCTCCATCCTCTCCTCTCCTCTACTCTCTCCTCCCTCCTCCTCTCCTCTCCACTCTCCTCCATCCTTTCCTCTCTCCCTTGTCCCCAGGAGATGAGGATGAGGAGGACTCTGGTGAAGAGCGTCTCCCTTCTTGTTTTGACTATGTCATGCACTTCCTCACCGTCTTCTGGAAGGTCAGTAGAGTTGGTGCTCCTCTCCTCTATAGCTCAGACGGTAGAGCATGGTTCTTGCAACGCCAAGGGTCGTGGGTTTTATTCCCGGGATCACCCGTACGTAAAATGTGTGCGTGCATGACTTTAAGTCCCTTTAGATACAAGCGTCTGCTAAATAGCATATATTATTATTGGTAACACTTTACTGCCATTGCTCATAACTATTAATAACTGTTAACGATGGCTTATGACACATTTTATGATGTGTTATGTAGCTGTTATAAAGGCTTAATGAATGCATTCATAAGGACACCTACAGTAAAGTGTTAAATTATTATTCATATTATTATTCACATCAGGTCCTGTTCGCCTGTGTTCCTCCCACGGACTACCTGAACGGCTGGGCCTGCTTCTTCATCTCCATCATCATCATCGGCATGCTGACCGCCGTGATAGGAGATCTGGCGTCTCACTTCGGCTGCACCATCGGGTTGAAGGATTCCGTCACCGCCGTGGTGTTCGTGGCACTGGGTACATCTGTCCCTGGTGAGTACACTAATGGATAGTAGTGTGGGGGTGTGGCAGGGCTGTGGGCTGTAGAGGGGGTGGCAGGGCTGTGGGCGTAGGGGGTGGCAGGGCTGTGGGCGTAGGGGGGGTGGCAGGGCTGGGGCGTAGGGGGGGTGGCAGGGCTGTGGGCTGTAGGGGGGTGTGGGGGGCTGTGGGCGTAGGGGGGTGGCAGGGCTGTGGGCTGTAGGGGGGTGTGGGGGGCTGTGGGAGTAGGGGGGTGGCAGGGCTGTGGGTGTAGGGGGGTGGCAGGGCTGTGGGCATAGGGGGGGGGCAGGGCTGTGGGCATAGGGGGGTGGCAGGGCCGTGGGCGTAGGGGGGTGGCAGGGCTGTGGGCGTAGGGGGGGTGGCAGGGCTGTGGGCATAGGGGGGGTGGCAGGGCTGTGGGCGTAGGGGGGGTGGCAGGGCTGTGGGCATAGGGGGGTGGCAGGGCTGTGGGCGTGAGTGTGTGCCTACCAGCCTCAATCACTGCATAAAGTCATACAACCATTAAAGCTTCTTTCTTTTCACCGCTACCTTTTGAAATGATTTTAAATGATTCAGTCGTAAAATATAAATCACAAGACATATTTAGTATAATACACCTTCCTCTCTCCTATTCTCTCTCGCTCTCTCCCTCTCTCTCTCTCTCTTTCCCTCTCTCCCTCTCTCTCTCTCTCTCTCTCTCTCTCTCTCTCTCTCCCTCTCTCTCTCTCTCTTTCCCTCTTTCCCTCTCTCTCTCTCTCTTTCCCTCTCTCGCTCTCTCGCTCTCTCTCTCTCTCTCTCTCTCTCTCTCTCTCTCTCCAGACACGTTTGCCAGTAAGGTAGCAGCGGTGCAGGACACGTATGCAGACGCCTCCATCGGTAACGTGACGGGCAGCAACGCGGTCAACGTGTTCCTGGGCATCGGGGTGGCGTGGTCGATAGCCGCCATCTACTGGCACATGCAGGGCAAGCAGTTTGTGGTGGAGGCTGGCTCCCTGGCCTTCTCCGTCACCCTCTACACCATCTTCGCCTTCCTGGGGGTCTCCGTGCTGCTGTACCGCCGACGGGCCCACATCGGGGGGGAGCTGGGCGGGCCGCGCGGCCATAGACTGGCCACCTCAGCCTTCTTCTTCAGTCTCTGGTTCCTCTACATCCTCTTCTCCAGCATGGAGGCCTACTGTCATATAGAGGGCTTCTAGAACCTCCTGGGACACTTCTAGAACACTTCTGGAACACTTCTGGGACACTTCTGGAGCACTTCTGGGACACTTCTAGAACACTTCTGGAACACTTCTAGAACACTTCTGGAGCCTCCTTACAGGAGGTTCAAAGTATAACTTTAAGGAGAGTAAAAGTAGGATTCTCAGTGTGGAATAATGGAATGATGGAATAATGGAATGGTGGAATAATGGAATAATGGAATGATGGAATGAAGGGATGAGAGGAGGAGAACAAAATGAGGTGAAGGGGGTTGGTGGTGGCCCTCTCTCCTCCACCCCTCCTCAACCCCCCTCTAAGGACCCCCAGACATGATCAGTCCATGTCCTCTGAAGGAGCTGTCTGTTAAGGCAGGGAGAGCCAGTCTGCTACCCCCATGGGTGTGCTTACAGCTGGGGTTGGTGTACCTCCGTACCGCGGTAAGAACACCAGAGGGTGTCTCATCTGGTCTGGTCTGGTCTCATCTGGTCTGGTCTGGTCTCATCTGGTCTGGTCTGGTCTCATCTGGTCTGGTCTGGTCTCTATTCTACTAGAAGAGACAACAACTAGTCTTAAGCTGGAGAGATCTGAGCTATCAGAAGAAGTCTATATTTTTCTCAACACCTTGATGAGAACGACTTTTTCTAAACTAAGTATTTTGGGGGATAAAAACACAATTTCTTTTTTTTTTTTTTACAAGAAAGAGGAAATCAAAGATAATATTTTCTGATCTTACATTATGATATAATTAATGGAAAATATGTTGTTGATGATGAGTGAATGGACTCATGGTATTTATTAGTATTTTATTTGCTTAGTTTCTTATTAAAGGAATGAACGCAGCAGCAGAGTTGTCAGAGTCAATAGGAGGAAATTTAGAGAACAAGTTAACTACAGACAGGAGGAGAAGTGGAAGGAGGAGAGGAAAACATAGAAGGACAACATTATCAAAGTGCCCTGAACATTACTTCAGTTACATCTGTCTATATATCGTATATTTCCATATTTTCTGTATATTTTGAATATTTGTATCAATGTGGTCACATTCAGCTCCTTCTAGGACCTGTGGCTTGGTATTGGGAGGGGGTGGGGGTGGGGTGGGGGGATATACTGGAAAAAGGATGTCTGTGTCGCAAATGGCACCCTATTCCCTATATAGTACACTACCTGACCTGAGCCCACGGGGCTCTGGTACTGCACCATATAGGGAATAGGGTGCCATTTTAGATGCACCCCAATGTCTTCTTCATGTTTTTCTAAAGATCTATTATATCTACCTAAATAATTAAAGAAACTGCATTGTTATTTTATTTGTTATTAATATGAATAATATCTTGCTCTTACAAAGTTTTCAAAAATCCCCAAAAATGTGTTTCTGCAGAGAACTGTAACAGATTGATAATTTACAGGTATTTTTCTACTGGTCTTCCATGATGCACTTTGCTATATACATCTATTTATTGAGTCTTCTTCTGTAAAAAATGTGTTTCAAAATGCCAATATTGAACTGTTAGTCTAGGAACACCTGTCTTCATCTGTAGCTCACTACTACCTGCATGGTCTGAGAGGGTTGAGATGAGATGGCCCTGACTCGTGTCTCATTGACAAGCTTTTCATTCAATTCATGTCATACTTAAATCAGAGTAAATATATACGTTATCATTTGTTCCATATTCAAAAGGGATGGAGGGGGTTAGAGAGCAGCGGCATGTGTTATATTTAGTGTGCCTGGTAACTCACGATCTACACTAGGTTACATCCCACTGGCTGAGAGAGAGAGAGAGAGAGAGAGAGAGAGAGAGAGAGAGAGAGAGAGAGAGAGAGAGAGAGAGAGAGAGAGAGAGAGAGAGAGAGAGAGAGAGAGAGAGAGAGAGAGAGAGAGAGACAGAGAGAGAGAGAGAGACAGAGAGAGAGAGAGAGAGAGAGAGAGAGAGAGAGAGAGAGAGAGAGAGAGAGAGAGAGAGAGAGAGAGAGAGAGAGAGAGAGAGAGAGAGAGAGAGAGAGAACTGTATGGGTCACTGGAGATGTGTGGAGTGGGTTGTACTGTAACCCGACTGGTGCTTTGGTTTTATAACATTAAAAACTAATGTATACTGATTTAAAGCTCCCAACAATCAGATGTTGTTTTCTTTTATATATCTATAAATATACCATATATACTGTAGTCTATTATATAAGTCAGTCATTGTTGGTCATTTAAAATCTGTGTAGAGAACCAAAGAGCAGAGAGGTACAGCTACAATACCAGGGGTGTATTCACTAGAAACCAAAGAAAGCAAGAAACTGTGAGGGAACCTACCTGAATTTGTCCAATAGAGACTCTTGTTTTCGTTGCAAAACGTTTTTTGTTTGCTACGGTGTGCAACTAATAGAGATCGCCAGCTTGTAGTCATAAAAACCTAAGCCGGTGTTTACCACAGACCTTATTTTCGGCGTTTATAAAAAATAAAAAAATAAAAAATGTAATTTCCCCTTAGGGTTTGGCCAATGAGCCATGGCGGAGTTGGTGCCTAAAAAAGACTCATTTACTATTTCTTTCTATGAATACACCCCAGTAACGTGATGAGGTCATCAGAGGGCGACCAGGAAGCTGCAGTGACACTCTGGTTCCACCAGGGGATGTCAATCTCAACCTCCAACCCCTGTGATGAGGTTGTCTCTTTCCTTGGTCTGGTTTGGTCTGGTTTGGTTTGGTCTGGTTTGGACTGGACTGGTCTGGACTGCTCTGGTTTGGACTGCTCTGGTTTGGTCTGCTCTGGTCTGCTCTGGTTTGGACTACTCTGGTTTGGTCAGGTCTGGTCTGGTCTGGTTTGGTCTGGTCTGGACTGCTCAGGTTTGGACTGCTCAGGTTTGGACTGCTCAGGTTTGGTCTGGTATGGTCTGGTCTGGTTTGGTCTGGACTGCTCTGGTTTGGACTGCTCTGGTTTGGTCTGCTCTGGTTTGGTCTGGTATGCTCTGGTATGGTCTGGTTTGGTTTGGTCTGGACTGCTCTGGTTTGGACTGCTCTGGTTTGGACTGCTCTGGTTTGGTTTGGTTTGGACTGCTCTGGTTTGGTCTGCTCTGGTTTGGTCTGCTCTGGTTTGGTCTGGTATGCTCTGGTATGGTCTGGTTTGGTTTGGTCTGGACTGCTCTGGTTTGGACTGCTCTGGTTTGGACTGCTCTGGTTTGGTTTGGTTTGGACTGCTCTAATTTGGTCTGGTCTGGTCTGGGTTGGACTGCTCTGGTTTGGATTGCTCTGGTTTGTTCTGGTTTGGACTGCTCTGGTTTGGATTGCTCTGGTTTGGATTGCTCTGGTTTGGACTGGTTTGGACTGGTCTGGTCTGGTCTGGTTTGGTCTGGGTTGGACTGCTCTGGTTTGGATTGCTCTGGTTTGGACTGGTTTGGACTGCTCTAATTTGGTCGGGTCTGGTTTGCTCTGGTTTGGACTGCTCTGGTTTGGACTGCTCTGGTTTGGACTGCTCTGGTTTGGTCTGGTTTGGACTACTCTGGTTTGGTCCCTGGTTTGGTCTGGTTTGGACTGCTCTGGTTTGGACTGCTCTGGTTTGGTCTGGTTTGGACTACTCTGGTCTGGTTTGGTCTGGTTTGGACTGCTCTGGTTTGGACTGCTCTGATTTGGTCTGGTCTGGTTTGGACTGGTCTGGTCTGGTCTGGACTGCTCTGGTTTGGACTGCTCTGGTTTGGTCTGGTCTGGTCTTTGGTTTGGACTGCTCTAGTTTGGTCCGGTCTGGTTTGGTCTGGTCTGGGTTGGACTGCTCTGGTTTGGATTGCTCTGGTTTGGTCTGGTTTGGACTGCTCTGGTTTGGATTGCTCTGGTTTGGACTGGTTTGGACTGCTCTAATTTGGTCTGGTCTGGTTTGGTCTGGTCTGGGTTGGACTGCTCTGGTTTGGATTGCTCTGGTTTGGACTGGTTTGGACTGCTCTCATTTGGTCTGATTTGGACTGCTCTGGTTTGGACTGCTCTGGTTTGGTCTGATTTGGACTGCTCTGGTCTGGTTTGGTCTGGTTTGGACTGCTCTGGTTTGGACTGCTCTGGTTTGGTTTGGACTGGTCTGGTTTGGTCTGGTTGACTACTCTGGTTTGGTCTGGTCTGGTTTGGTCTGGACTGCTCTGGTTTGGATTTTTCTGGTTTGGTCTGGTTTGGTCTGGACTGGTTTGGACTACTCTGGTTTGGTCTGGTCTGGTCTGGTTTGGACTGCTCTGATTTGGTCTGGTTTGGTTTGGACTGCTCTGGTTTGGACTGCTCTGGTTTGGACTGCTCTGGTTTGGTTTGGTCTGGTTTGGACTGGTCTGGTTTGGTCTGGTCTGGTTTGGACTGGTCTGGTTTGGACTGCTCTGGTTTGGTCTGGTTTGGTTTGGACTGCTCTGGTTTGGACTGCTCTGGTTTGGACTGCTCTGGTTTGGTTTGGTCTGGTTTGGACTACTCTGGTTTGGTCTGGTCTGGTTTGGACTCCTCTGGTTTGGTCTGGTTTGGACTATTCTGGTTTGGTCTGGTTTGGTCTGGTTTGGACTGCTCCGGTTTGGTCTGGTCTGGTTTGGTCTGGTCCACTCTTCATAAACCCTCCATTTGTATGTATTGTTCATCTCTCTCATGAGACATCAGGCCAGTGGCTTTATTCCAGACATACTGTGTGTACATCCTGTTTACACACACAAGAAACACAGTACCGTGTGTGTGTGGCGACAGACATGTCAACATAGGTGTGTGTTTGATTATCAGATACCATTCTTACCCCTCCTAAGAGTCCTAGAGAAAACAAGAAGAGTTGTGTTATCAAAGTGACCACAAATAGAATAATATATAAAGAACCTATCTTATCTACACCAGGGTTAGGGTCAACTCCATTTCAATCAGGGTTGGGGTCAACTCCATTTCAATCAGGGTTGGGGTCAACTCCATTTCAATCAGGGTTAGGGTCAACTCCATTTCAATCAGGGTTGGGGTCAACTCCATTTCAATCAGGGTTAGGGTCAACTCCATTTCAATCAGGGTTAGGGTCAACTCCATTTCAATCAGGGTTGGGGTCAACTCCATTTCAATCAGGGTTAGGGTCAACTCCATTTCAATCAGGGTTGGGGTCAACTCCATTTCAATCAGGGTTGGGGTCAACTCCATTTCAATCAGGGTTGGGGTCAACTCCATTTCAATCAGGGTTAGGGTCAACTCCATTTCAAATCAGGGTTAGGGTCAACTCCATTTCAATCAGGGTTAGGGTCACCTCCATTTCAATCAGGGTTAGGGTCACCTCCATTTCAATCAGGGTTGGGGTCACCTCCATTTCAATCAGAGTTATGGTCAACTCCATTTAAATCAGGGTTGGGGTCAACTCCATTTCAATCAGGGTTAGGGTCAAACTCCATTTCAAATCAGGGTTAGGGTTAGGGTCAACTCCATTTCAATCAGGGGTTGGGGTCAATTCCATTTCAATCAGGGTTGGGGTCAATTCCATTTCAATCAGGGTTAGGGTCAACTCCATTTCAATCTGGGTTAGGGTCAACTCCATTTCAATCAGGTTTGGGGTCCACTCCATTTCAATCAGGTTTGGGGTCCACTCCATTTCAATCAGGGTTAGGGTCAACTCCATTTCAATCTGGGTTAGGGTCAACTCCATTTCAATCTGGGTTAGGGTCAACTCCATTTCAATCAGGGTTGGGGTCAACTCCATTTCAATCAGGGTTAGGGTCAACTCCATTTCAATCAGGGTTAGGGTCAACTCCATTTCAATCAGGGTTGGGTCAACTCCATTTCAATCAGGGTTGGGGTCAACTCCATTTCAATCAGGGTTAGGGTCAACTCCATTTCAATCAGGGTTGGGGTCAACTCCATTTCAATCAGGGTTGGGGTCAACCCCATTTCAATCAGGGTTGGGGTCAACTCCATTTCAATCAGGGTTAGGGTCAACTCCATTTCAATCAGGGTTGGGGTCAACTCCATTTCAATCAGGGTTGGGGTCAACTCCATTTCAATCAGGGTTAGGGTCAACTCCATTTCAATCAGGGTTAGGGTCAACTCCATTTTAATCAGGGTTAGGGTCAACTCCATTTTAATCAGGGTTAGGGTCAACTCCATTTCTATTCCCATCCATTCAGAAAGTAAACCAGATTCCAATTCTACATGTTCCTCATTGAAAAGCATTGAAGATAATTGGAATTGGAATTTCAGTGTACCCGAATTGACTTGAATTGAAATGGAATTGAGCCCAACCCTGGTCTACATACATTCCAACAATATATTTATCGTGATGCCTTTTCTTTGGTGGCGGATCATTTTGTTAGTTTGGTTGTAATCATTATTTTTTTCACGTAGTTCAGTTGGTAGAGCATGGCGCTTGCAACGCCAGGGTTGTGGGTTCGATTCCCACGGGGGGGCCAGTATGGAAAAAAAAGTATGAAAATGTATGTACTCACTACTGTAAGTTCTTCTGGATGAGAGTTTCTGCTAAATGACTAAAATGTAAATGCACGTCTCTCTTTCACTCGCTGTTCTGTAAGGCTTACTTTTTCTTCAAACTACAAGTCTTAAAATAAAAACTACAACACCAGATACTGTACAGGGCTGGATGTGAAACATTGTCATATTAAAGTCCGGTCACAAAGAGAGGGTTTTAGACGTAGTTGGGGCACACAGTTGTTATTTTACACCATGAACTGAAATGCTGTCATTATCGCTCATGTAAACTGAAATGCTGTCATTATCGCTCATGTAAACTGAAATGCTGTCATTATCGCTCATGTGAACTGAAATGCTGTCATTATCGCTCATGTAAAGTGAAATGCTGTCATTATCACTCATGTAAAGTGAAATGCTGTCATTATCACTAATGTAAAGTGATAAGAATACGTTTTAATGGATGGGTACCCAGAAACTTTTCTTTATATGAAAATAATTGTATGGGTTAAACGTTTGTGTCTAAAGTGAAAGGTGCAGGAAGGGGTCTTTGAGATCGCCCCCTATTGGTTGGCTACAGGACAGCAGACATGCCTCCATAATATGCAGCTAACATATCTATCTGACCTGTGCTGTAACCACCATACTACACTGGATTTTGCAGAAGTCAGGAACAGTATTTAAAAATAGAAATGAACATATTAGACATTCAAGATCACATTTCTCAAAAGTATATGTTTTTTTTGTGTGATCTCATCATACAGGTCAGAGGAGGGGTATTTGCTTACATATTTATTATGACATCACCATATTTGCAACAAAATCTTAAGTTGATTCTTTTTTTTTTTTTAATCGGCATTGATGTAACTTTGAAAGAAACTTTTATTTCACATTGTGATATGTTTTTACAAATATTTAAAAAGACAGGTATGAATTTTCTCTCTACCGATGTCCCAGGATATCAAATAGACGTGTTAATAATATATTTAACAAAAACTTTTTCTTTCTAATTCACATTTAATAGAGACGTTACTAATTCTGGTACTGATCAAATTAAATAAAAAACAATCCCATGAATTGCCAATTGTTCTATCACGTCCATCTCACAGTAGCTGAGCCCTTGGTGTCCATCCACCAGGAATGAATGTGTTTCTGCTGGGGGACAATGGAGGTAACTAGGTAACCCAAATAGCACCCTATTCCCTATATAGTGTTGTACTTTATAAGGCCCCTGGTCAACAGTAGTGCACTATAAAGGGAATAGGGTGTTATTTGGGATACAGACGGTGTTATTAAAAGGTGACACAACCAAACACACCCTATAAAAAAGGGTTCTGAACCATCACATATAGTCATAACCCATATTAACATGTACCAGCAGCAAGCATATTGGAAAAAAAACATGTACCAAGAAGATCTAGTAGGACTACCATGACTGTACTGTCAAGCTGGCTGGTGTGAGAGGCTTGGTTGATGTTCACTCGGATGCTTTTTGACACTTTTTAATTCACACAGACTTGACCTGAGCTGGTTATCCATGGTCATTATGGCAGAATCTCAAGCTCAATGTGTCATTAATAATAATATGATAATAATATTAATAATAATAATAATAATATTAATAACATAATGTGTCATTGATGATTGGTGTGAATGTCTTTGTGAGCTGTCAGGAGCGTCCCATTGACTGTTGTCATGACCAAACTGGGTGGAATTCAATCAAAGCTGCTATCCAGGTCGAACGTTTGACAGACATCTACTGTATAGCTTTGTCTGTAAGGTAGAGAAGGTGAGCGCATCCCAAATGGCACCCTATTTCCTATTAGTGCACTACTAATGTATATAGGGCCCTGGTCACAAAAGCAGTGCACTGTATAGGAAATACGGCGGCATTTGGGATGCAGTCAATGTGTTTGTCCACGGTTATAGTGTGCCTACCAATAAACCCATGGTACCAGAACATCTTTCAGGATTTGATTGAATTCCAGTCAAGATGTTCACATAACACAACACACACCTTGCTATCCCCTCATAATGTCACACAACACAACACACACCTTGCTATCCCCTCATAATGTCACACAACACAACACACACCTTGCTATCCCCTCATAATGTCACACAACACAACACACACCTTGCTATCCCCTCATAATGTCACACAACACAACACACCCCTTGCTATCCCCTCATAATGTCACATAACACAACACACACCTTGATATCCCCTCATAATGTCACACAACACAACACACCCCTTGCTATCCCCTCATAATGTCACATAACACACACCTTGATATCCCCTCATAAATGTCACATAACACAACACACACCTTGCTATCCCCTCATAATGTCACACAACACAACACACACCTTGATATCCCCTCATAATGTCACATAACACAACACACACCTTGCTATCCCCTCATAATGTCACACAACACAACACACACCTTGCTATCCCCTCATAATGTCACACAACACAACACAACACACACCTTGATATCCCCTCATAATGTCACACAACACAACACAACACCTTGATATCCCCTCATAATGTCACATAACACAACACACACCTTGATATCCCCTCATAATGTCACACAACACAACACACACCTTGCTATCCCCTCATAATGTCACATAACTCAACACACACCTTGATATCCCCTCATAATGTCACACAACACAACACACACCTTGCTATCCCCTCATAATGTCACTTCTATTTCAAGTAGTTGAATTGTTCATTTTTGATTGTTGGTTGTTGATTTGTTTTGAATTCCTCACTATGAAATGTATATTTTTATTTCAGGGAATAATGCATGAAATTAACCTTAACTTATTTGATTAATTTACGCCAATTTGTTTATTTTAGATTGTTTTGATTTTGGTCAACAACATAATAAAGGAAAGAATTAGAAAAATCCTTGTTTGGATCTGTAGTGCATTTTTTATACATGTTAGATCTATGGAAAATGATATTCGCCCTACACTGTAGCACCGTACTAAAGAGTTAGAGGGTAGTATATCAAAATTACTTTCTATACTTTTGAAAATTGTACATTTGGGGGGAGGGGAATGGGACCAATAGGCATGCGTGGCAGAGAGGGTCACTGATCTACAAATTGCATTGCATTCTTAATAACTAGCCTACTCATTATGACTTGTAGATCAGCGACCGAGCAGAGTTGACGCTCTCAAATACGGTCACTGATTTGCCCCACTACAGCATGGCACACCAGCCCAACACAGGTGCTGCTTCGGTGTCTTCTCTCATTGAGCGGCAGGCTGGGCTGGGCGCGGCGCTGGACACGTCTTTCTGTTGAAGGCGTTGCTGTCCATGGTGCTGCATGTTTAGCGTTTCTGTTTATATTGTAGCGGGTATGCTCATCACATTTGTTACTCCCTTTTTATGAATTACATAATAAACATAATGGAAATGTCCCACTAGACGACCCCTACCTGATAGCCTATAGGTCTACTACTACTACACTAGCGTACAAAAAGGAAGCGTTGTTGTTGTAAGCCTGCAATATTGCCACTGTACGGTTAGGCGTTTTCACAGCATACTTCTATTACGGTTGTCGCACACGACCTCAGTCCAACACACAACCTGAAGCTATAGGAGCAAGGTGAACACGTGATTGATGCAGCCGTGCGCCAATCATATCGTAGGAGACCGGAGACATGATTCGTCTGTTGGCACAATTGGCTGGGAATAAAGAAGAGAGAGGGTGGTTTATAGCGCATGCACCGCACGGGGAATTATTAACGACGGAAAGTGGAAGTGAGAAAGGGTTGAGAAAGGAGGAACATATTTGTAATTTCCTAAATGGGAATTGAGATTCTCGATTTAGCCCTGCAGGTAGGTAGGTACCACTACAGAGATTAATGAATGCTGCAACGACAGAGTGAGGCTGTTTTCAGCAGCAGCGACGCTTCACCGGGATTAGCCCACTAGGCTGCTTAGCTCTCACCGTGGCGGCTTTGTACCCAAGGTGCTGCGACCACCCTCGCGTCCCGGGGCCGGCAGGTGTTGGCTACGAGCTCCGCAGCCTGCACCCTGTGATCCAGGACCAGGTTGCCTCTATGGATCGCTTCAATGGATGCCTCCAAACCCGCTTTTGACAACAGCCTGAGTCCCAGCAGAGGGTACGTCTCTTCTCCTCCTGATGGGTGGGAAACTGAAGCGTTTTGCTGGCCGGAGAATGGCACTGTCACCGGGAACGTCGACGTTGATGCTCCGGCTAGCGGCCCAGGAGGACCGGACCTCTCAGGCTACTGGACCGCCGTGTTCGACTATGATGCTGGGGCGGAAGACGAGCTCAGCCTGCGGAAGGGGGACCTGGTGGAGGTGTTGTCTAAGGACTCGTTAGTGTCCGGGGACGAGGGCTGGTGGACAGGGCTGATCGAGGATCGGGTTGGCATTTTCCCCAGTAATTATGTCAGCATTGGGAATGGAATCTCTGAGAAGATACGGGACAGAGACACGTCATTGGACGAGTACTCTGATTACGCCGTGCCTCCACTGCACCGTGAGTATTGTATTGTAACAGCCCACTGTCTGCATACCAGAGGTTGTCGTTATCACTCATGTTACAATGTTTAATTGTCCTGCACCTTTATCCCGGTTATCAGGCCACTCCGACAATAGCCCCACTCAGGTTTACTGCTATGTCATCTCGTTGCAATAGGCTACCACTTGATAGCAAAGAGGTTACGATCTATCTACCGGGCAGTCTAGAATCTGTAGCCTGTAGACCGTCATAATGACTGGCATATTATATTCTCTCTGTCAAGCAAGGCCTTGAGCCTGCACCATAGGCAGTACCCCGTCTAGCACATCATATCAGGGCCGCTCGGCTCTTCCCTCTGTACGTACCGCTTTGAAGCATCACTGGTACCACTACGCTGAGCTAGCTAGCCCAATATGTGCACTAAAGGAGCCTAACGTTACTCTTTAGTCCAAGGACCTTACATGTTCTGTTTAAAACGGCGAATTGGTTCTGGAAGCCAAAACAGCCAAGTACTCCATCTAAACGTGAATCGATTCTCAATTGCGATACGGTTCTAGAAACCGTACCGCTAATGTTACTTTCATATCACATCAAAATAATTTCACGAATGCAAAAAAAAACACACTTACTGTAAATAGTTTTAACGGGTTTTAACACAGTTGCAGCAGACAGTGCCTTTCAGTGACAACATGTTTGTGGAGTCTGTCTTCCGTTTACACACACGTGTTCAGAGAAGCAGATATCTAATTAGCACAGATAGTCCACTCTGTCTTCTCTCTGTTTTCCGTGAACAAGCGCTGTAACATGGAAATATGGCCTTTGGGAACCCTAACCTTTATAAAGGTGTGTATCAATGTAACCATTTGTTTATTTTTTAAATAAATTATTTATTGCCAATATTAAAGATAAGGAAGGTCCTTATGGTTCCAAAACCGTACCGCAAGAGATGCGTGTTAATGTTCAGACCGAGCGTCACTGCTCTTAACAAAACTCCCAACCAACAGAAGACATCTTCGTCCAATGACTCTTATGTGTAATGTAATGGAACTGAGAGTCATGATCAAGGGCTAATTCTGGGCATGCACCGATAATGGAATACCCACTGTGTATGTTACAAATGGCATATTTTAAACAGCCACCAGTGAATCTGATAAATGAATAAATCTCAGGTGAAATAAAGCAGCTGTATCTATCTATTGTTAGTCTGTGGTCTGTGTGTCTTTGATCTGAAGCTGGAGGATTCCCTGTCAGGGTCTGTCTTACCTGCATAGTGTCATCCTTTAACAGGCATGTTTGGCATCTTCATTTCAACTGTGTGCACCATTGAGCTCCAATAATCACCAGAAGAAACAACATGAAAAGCTCATATTGGAGTTGGCCCAATGGTCAAATTCAACCAGAAATAAATGTTTCTAGCAGAAATACAGAAATCTCACATATGGAAAATCAATCCAACAGAACTGAAAGATCTCAAACAATCACATTAAGCAGGGACCTGCTCTCCTGCCTCCATAGGGCCTGTGTCTGAGGGGTTTATGGTTTCGACCAGTCTCAGTTGTTTGGGTGCAGATTGGTTGTAGCCCTGTACTGTGTCTCCTTTTGGGAACGTATATTTTGTAATGTCCCTGGGAACCTTCACAGGAACCAATTTAGGTGTTTTGGGAAAACATTACTGGTACACTGGTGTAAATACATTACCCAGAAACCTAATGAGAACGTTTGGGGAATGTTCTGTGGTGGTTGTTACAGGTGTTGTGCACAACATTTTAGTGAACGTTAGGAGAACATTCCAAGGATATTTTAATTCTTTTTTTTTTTAAATGTAAGATAAAACCCTAACTAGTACTTAATGGGAATCTTAGCTAATGTTCTGAGAATGTACCCGGTTTGCTGGGTATTCCCTACATAGTACACTACTTTTAACTAGAGTCCTATGGGACCTGGTCAAAAGTAGTGCAGTAAATGGGGAATAGGGTGTGGTTTGGGAAATCCTTCATGTCTCAGAGGCAGCGTGGCCGCTGGCCTACTTTCACATCACATACTGTACAACATCTTTAGTGAAATATTTATCAAGGTCAGGCTGCTTAGCGGACTGTTAGTGATTCACCATGTCAACGTTTGCCGCCAACATACAGTACCTACATCACCCATGGACGCTATTGTAAATGGAGAAGTCGTCCTCATCTTACAAAAAAAACAGTTAAGGGCTCTATTCAATCCATATCGTGGAAGTTCAGCTTTACAGCGTGATTGGAAATGTAAAGGCAATTTTTCCTGTTTCAGCGGAGACTGCATTCACTGGTAAACGCTGCGTATGTCGGCTCATCTGAAATTGCCTTTTACATTTTATACTGTGGAATCTGGAACGCTTCAGCTTTATGGATTGAATAGAGCCGTAAGTCTCGACCTTCATGATTTCCTGGTGCATTGTAGCCTGGCTACCAGTCTGTTTGTGCCATCATGCCACTTGCCACTCCTTGTCATGCCGGCAAGGAGTTGATATGATACAGTTGAAGTCGGAAGTTTACATACACTTAGGTTGGAGTCATTAAAACTCGTTTTTCAACCACTCCACAGATTTCTTGTTAACAAACTATAGTTTTGGCAAGTCGGTTAGGACATCTACGTTGTGCATGACACAAGTAATTTTTCCAACAATTGTTTAACAGACAGATTATTTCACTTATAATTCACTGTATCACAATTCCAGTGGGTCAGAAGTTTACATACACTAAGTTGACTGTGCCTTTAAACAGCTTGGAAAATTCCAGAAAATGATGTCATGGCTTTAGAAGCTTCTGATAGGCTAATTGACATCATTTGAGTCAATTGGAGGTGTACCTGTGGATGTATTTGAAGGCCTACCTTCAAACTCAGTGCCTCTTTCCATGACATCATGGGAAAATCAAAAGAAATCAGCCAAGACCTCAGAAAAAAATGGTAGACCTCCACAAGTCTGGTTCATCCTTGGGAGCAATTTCCAAACGCCTGAAGGTACCACGTTCATCTGTACAAACAATAGTACGCAAGTATAAACACCATGGGACCACGCAGCCATCATACCGCTCAGGAAGGAGACAAACGTACTTTGGTGCGAAAAGTGCAAATCAATCCCAGAACAACAGCAAAGGACTTTGTGAAGATGCTGGAGGAAACAGGTACAAAAGTATCTACATCCACAGTAAAACGAGTCCTATATCGACATAACCTGAAAGGCTGCTCAGCAAGGAAGAAGCCACTGCTCCAAAACTGCCATAAAAAAAGCCAGACTACGGTTTGTAACTGCACATGGGGACAAAGATCGTGCTTTTTGGAGAAATGTCCTCTGGTCTGATGAAACAAAAATAGAACTGTTTGGCCATAATGACCATCGTTATGTTTGGAGGAAACGGGGGGGGCTTGCAAACCGAAGAACACCATCCCAACCGTGAAGCACGGGGGTGGCAGCATCATGCTGTGGGGGTGCTTTGCTTCAGGAGGGACTGGTGCACTTCACAAAATAGATGGCATCATGAGGAAGGAAAATTATGTGGATATATTGAAGCAACATCTCAAGACATCAGTCAGGAAGTTAAAGCTTGTTCGCAAATGGGTCTTCCAAATGGACAATGACCCCAAGCATACTTCCAAAGTTGTGGCAAAATGGCTTAAGGACATCAAAGTCAAGGTATTGGAGAGTGCCATCACAAAGCCCTGACCTCAATCCTATAGAAAATGTGTGTGCAGAACTGAAAAAGCGTGTGCAAGCAAGGAGGCTTACAAACCTGACTCAGTTACACCAGTTCTGTCAGGAGGAATGGGCCAACATTCCCCCAACTTATTGTGGGACGCTTGTGGAAGGCTACCCGAAACGTTTGACCCAAGTTAAACAATTTAAAGTCAATGCTACCATATACTAATTGAGTGTATGTAAACTTCTGACTCACTGGGAATGTGATGAAAGAAATAAAAGCTGAAATAAATCATTCTCTCTACTATTATTCTGACATTTCACATTCTTAAAATAAAGTGGTGATCCTAACTGACCAAAGACAGCACATTTTTACTAGGATTAAATGTCAGCAATTGTGAAAAACTGAGCTTAAATGTATTTGGCTAAGGTGTATGTAAACTTCCGACTTCAATTGTAGCACAAACAGATCTGGAACCAGGCTAGGTGCATTGGTGAGAAAGGCAGAGAAATAAAATGAGGTTGATTGAAGCTCATTTATGGTCATAAATCATTGAACTATGTTTTTGTATAGTGGACGTCTGTTCATGCCAGTCTGTATAGCCCTTTACATTACCTTTAGTCTCTCATTGCTCTCTCTGTCCAATATTGTCTCTTGGTACCCTGTTTCTCCCTCTCTCTGTCCAATATTGTCTCTTGGTACCCTGTTTCTCCCTCTCTCTGTCCAATATTGTCTCTTGGTACCCTGTTTCTCTCTCTCTGTCCAATATTGTCTCTTGGTACCCTGTTTCTCTCTCTCTCTGTCCAATATTGTCTCTTGGTACCCTGTTTCTCTCTCTCTCTCTGTCCAATATTGTCTCTTGGTACCCTGTTTCTCCCTCTCTCTGTCCAATATTATCTATTGGTACCCTGTTTCTCCCTCTCTCTGTCCAATATTGTCTCTTGGTACCCTGTTTCTCCCTCTCTCTGTCCAATATTGTCTCTTGGTACCCTGTTTCTCCCTCTGTCCAATAGTGTCTCTTGGTACCCTGTTTCTCTCTCTGTCCAATATTGTCTCTTGGTACCCTGTTTCTCTCTCTGTCCAATAGTGTCTCTTGGTACCCTGTTTCTCTCTCTGTCCAATATTGTCTCTTGGTACCCTGTTTCTCTCTCTCTCTGTCCAATATTGTCTCTTGGTACCCTGTTTCTCTCTTTCTGTCCAATATTGTCTCTTGGTACCCTGTTTCTCTCTCTCTCTGTCCAATATTGTCTCTTGGTACCCTGTTTCTCTCTCTCTCTGTCCAATATTGTCTCTTGGTACCCTGTTTCTCTCTCTCTGTCCAATATTATCTATTGGTACCCTGTTTCTCCCTCTCTCTGTCCAATATTGTCTCTTGGTACCCTGTTTCTCTCTCTGTCCAATAGTGTCTCTTGGTACCCTGTTTCTCTCTCTGTCCAATATTGTCTCTTGGTACCCTGTTTCTCTCTCTCTCTGTCCAATATTGTCTCTTGGTACCCTGTTTCTCTCTTTCTGTCCAATATTGTCTCTTGGTACCCTGTTTCTCCCTCTCTCTGTCCAATATTGTCTCTTGGTACCCTGTTTCTTTCTCTCTCTGTCCAATATTGTCTCTTGGTACCCTGTTTCTCTCTCTCTGTCCAATATTATCTATTGGTACCCTGTTTCTCCCTCTCTCTGTCCAATATTGTCTCTTGGTACCCTGTTTCTCTCTCTGTCCAATATTGTCTCTTGGTACCCTGTTTCTCTCTCTCTCTGTCCAATATTGTCTCTTGGTACCCTGTTTCTCTCTTTCTGTCCAATATTGTCTCTTGGTACCCTGTTTCTCTCTCTCTCTGTCCAATATTGTCTCTTGGTACCCTGTTTCTCTCTCTCTGTCCAATATTATCTATTGGTACCCTGTTTCTCCCTCTCTCTGTCCAATATTGTCTCTTGGTACCCTGTTTCCTCTCTCTGTCCAATAGTGTCTCTTGGTACCCTGTTTCTCTCTCTCTGTCCAATATTGTCTCTTGGTACCCTGTTTCTCTCTCTCTCTGTCCAATATTGTCTCTTGGTACCATGTTTCTCTCTCTCTCTCTGTCCAATATTGTCTCTTGGTACCCTGTTTCTCTCTCTCTCTCTGTCCAATATTGTCTCTTGGTACCCTGTTTCTCCCTCTCTCTGTCCAATATTGTCTCTTGGTACCCTGTTTCTCTCTCTCTCTGTCCAATATTGTCTCTTGGTACCCTGTTTCTCTCTCTCTCTCTGTCCAATATTGTCTCTTGGTACCCTGTTTCTCTCTCTCTCTCTGTCCAATATTGTCTCTTGGTACCCTGTTTCTCCCTCTGCTGTACAGCATACAGTAGGACATAGGTCTCTCTGTTCCTCCATCTCTCCTTTCAGTTCTGGAGGTTGACTCTCTCTGTCCTATCTATGTTGTATGTAAGTTCTCTGTCCCCACTGTTCCTGTCATCTTTATGTTGTTTGCCCCCTCTTCCTCCTCCTTCTCTCCTCTCAGCGGTGGAGAGGAGGGTCTGTTCCATAGAATTAGGAATGACAAAACTAAAATGGACATGAACCTTCTTATGATGTGATAAAGGTCAGCCGTTTTGGTCAGGGAGTTGGTCAACCATGGTTTGCCAGTGCTGTGATAAGATATTGTGTAAAATAATGAATTTGAAGACTTTATCTGCACTGTATGTGTGTTAGCTAGTTTTAGAGGAATGATTCCATACAATTTTTCCATTAACTGCCGATATGACAACATTCGATTCAAACAATGCAGTCAATCCACAACCATAGACTAGTTGAAATCAGTTGATATCGTATCATATAATAGGACTCACAGCTTTCCAAGACAACAAACATTTAGACATACAGTACCAGTCAAAAGTTTGGACACACCTACTCATTCAAGGGTTTTCTTTATTTTTACTATTTTTTACATTGTAGAATAATAGTGAAGACATCAAAACTATGAAATAACACATATGGAATCATGTAGTAACCAAAAAAGTGTTAAAGAAATCAAAATATATTTTATATTACATTTTCTTCAAATAGCCACCCTTTGCCTTGATGACAGCTTTGCACATTCTTGGCATTCTCTCAACCAGCTTCACCTGGAATGCTTTTCCAACAGTCTTGAAGGAGTTCCCACATATGCTGAGCACTTGTTGGCTTCTTTTCCTTCACTCTGCGGTCCAACTCATCCCAGATCATCCCAATTGGGTTGAGGTCGGGGGATTGTGGAGGCCAGGTCATCTGATGCAGCACTCCATCACTCTCCTTCTTGGTCAAATAGCCCTTACACAGCCTGGAGGTGTGTTGGGTCATTGTCCTGTTGAAAACCAAATGATAGTACCACTAAGCCCAAACCAGATGGGATGGCGTATCGCTGCAGAATGCTGTTGTAGCCATGCTAGTTAAGTGTGCCTTGAATGCTAAATACATCACAGACACCAAAGACACGGCGGTTTGAACCAAAAATCTAAAATTTGGACTCCAGACCAAAGGACACATTTCCACCGGTCTAATGTCCATTGCTTGTGTTTCTTGGCCCAAGCAAGTCTCTTCTTATTATTGGTGTCCTTTAGTAGTGGTTTCTTTGCAGCAATTAGACCACAAAGGCCTGATTCACACAGTCCCCTCTGAACAGTTGATGTTGAGATGTGTCTGTTACTTGAACTCTGTGAAGCATTTATTTGGGCTGCAATTTCTGAGGCTGGTAACTCTAATGAATGTATCCTCTGCAGCAGAGGTAACTCTGGGTCTTGCATTCCTATGGCAGTCCTCATGAGAGCCAGTTTCATCATAGCGCTTGATGGTTTTTGCGACTGCACTTGAAGAAACTTTCAAAGTTCTTGAAATGTTCAGTATTGACTGACCTTCATGTCTTAAAGTAATGATGGACTGTTGTTTCTCTTTGCTTATTTGAGCTGTTCTTGCCATAATATGGACTTGGTCTTTACCAAATAGGGCTATCTTCTGTATACCCCCCTACCTTGTCACAACACAACTGATTGGCTCAAATGCATTAAGAAGGAAAGAAATTCCACAAATTAACTTTCAAGAAGGCACACCTGTTAATTGAAATGCATTCCAGGTGACTACCTCATGAAGCTGGTTGAGAGAATGCCAAGAGTGTGCAAAGCTGTCATCAAGGCAAAGGGTGGCTATTTGAAGAATCTCAAATATAAAGAAAAACCCTTGAATGAGTAGGTGTGTCCAAACTTTTGACTGGTAGTGTATATGGTCTGTTTAAATATATTCTAAAAGCTATTTACACGGAAATTTGGTATAAACTGTATTCATAATTTCTATGACAATATTTTAGGTTGACCATTTTATTACACCATTTCTGATGTATCCTTACTTTTGTTTTCCTGCTTAGGTAAAATCAGAGTTCTGCCTCTACTGTCATTCATTCCAATTAGACTGGTTTGGATTCCTCGCTGACCAATATGGCTGCCATTTTCACCCCATTCTGGAACTTTGAGGGTTTATGACATATCCCCTCTAGTAATTGAATAGGGTCTCTATGGTCTGTTCATATCACACTATGTATTCCAATATCACCGTTTGTCTCATTGCTCACTCTCTGTCCTCTTTCTCTGTACCCCTGTTTCCTCTCATACCCTGTTCCTTCTCATTCATACCCTGTTCCTTCTCATTCATACCCTGTTCCTTCTCATTCATACCCTGTTCCCTCTCTCCCTCAGTTCTCGAGATTGACTTCTCGGAGCTGACCCTGGAGGAGATCATCGGGGTGGGTGGTTTTGGGAAGGTGTACCGTGCCATGTGGCGGGGGGCGGAGGTGGCGGTGAAGGCTGCGAGGCGGGACCCCGATGAGGAGGAGGGACAGATCCTAGAAAGCGTTCGTCAGGAGGCCAAGCTGTTTGCAATGCTGCACCACCCCAACATCATGGCCCTACTGGGGGTAAGAATCCTGCTGTATCACCCCAATATCATGACCCTACTGGGGGTAAGAATCCTGCTGTATCACCCCAATATCATGACCCTACTGGGGGTAAGAATCCTGCTGTATCACCCCAACATCATGGCCCTACTGGGGGTAAGAATCCTGCTGCACCACCCCAACATCATGGCCCTACTGGGGGTCAGAGTAATGAGATATGGGAGCCCTGCTGATAAGAATCATGGCCATTGGACATGTGGAAAGATAAGTCTCAGATGGCACCCTGTTCCATATGGGCCCTGGTCAAAAGTAGTGCACTATGAAGGAAATAGGGTGCCATTTGGGATGCAATCTATGTCTTCCAACCCAGCTGTATGTTTAGGTGCACCTGGAGACAAATATATACACCTGGGTTGATGAAGACATTCACCTGGGTTGATGAAGACGTTCACCTGGGTTGATGAGGACATTCACCTGGGTTGATGAAGACGTACACCTGGGTTGATGAAGACGTTCACCTGGGTTGATGAAGACGTTCACCTGGGTTGATGAGGACGTTCACCTGGGTTGATGAAGACGTTCACCTGGGTTGATGAAGACGTTCACCTGGGTTGATGAAGACGTTCACCTGGGTTGATGAAGACGTTCACCTCGGTTGATGAAGACGTACACGTCACAATAATGAGAGCAATAAACATGCATAGCATTTTTCTGAACCCCAATAATCAGCATTCCTGTATGTTTTAGATGTGTAAATGGATCAAATATTTCAGCTTCTATTGGTACTATGTACTGTACTGATTCCTGATTGGTTGATTTCCATTCTCCTTGTTTAACAGGTGTGTCTCCAGGAGCCGACACTGTGCCTGGTGATGGAGTTTGCCCGGGGAGGACCGCTGAACCGAGCCCTGTCAGGGAAACGTATCCCACCATGCACCCTGGTAGACTGGGCCGTGCAGATCGCCCGTGCCATGCACTACCTCCACTGCGAGGCCATCGTCCCCATCATACACAGAGACCTCAAGTCTAGCAACAGTAAGAGAAACGTTTCCTTATGTGACATGGTAATAACATGGGCATAACATGGTAATAACATGGTAATAACATGGACATAACATGGTAATAACATGGTAATAACATGGGCATAACATGGTAATAACATGGGCATAACATGGGCATAACATGGTAATAACATGGGCATAACATGGTAATAACATGGTAATAACATGGTAATAACATGGGCATAACATGGTAATAACATGGTAATAACATGGGCATAACATTGCATTAAATCACATGTGTTGCACATAGCCGTGGGAAGAGGAAGTTTTGTGTTTTTAGTTTGTTTTGAGTAGGGGGGTTCTGACCGCGGGGGGGGCGTAGGCTGAGCATAGGATAAGATTGGGTAAAAGTAGTCACTGCAGCTGAAGTTAATTTAACTCATGACTGTTTGCAAAACAAAATAGACCGTTATGAACAGAGTGCACATTTCTACTGCATAATTACAACGTGTGTGTGTGTGTGTGTGTGTGTGTGTGTGAAAGAGAAAACAAGAGGGTTGTTGTAACTAAATTAGTAAACACAACGTTGTGCCCTATTAACACTGAGCACAGATGGACAGCTATCTGATCCATTGCATAGAAAAGCGCTCACCTCGATCCAGCACCACCGGATGGAAAGCACCACTCACTGGGCCGGGCCCTTAAACACTGTGTTAGACTAGTGGACTGGTACCCTACGTGTTTGACATGGGGCAGGAGCAGGCCTTCGAGCCCGGGGAGAGAGAATAACTTATTTGATATTGGTCCAATTCCCTTTTCTCCAAGTTTAGAATGATAAACTAATAGAAAATAGAACACTGCTCCAGATCACTTGATATCCATCACAAGGGGGAGACTCAACTCAAACTAAACTGTCTATCGTACAGCAGAGCATGTGTCTGTGGTCCTCTGTAGCTCAATTGGTAGAGCATGGTGCTTGTAACGCCAGGGTTAGTGGGTTCGATCCCCGGGACCACCCATACATAAAAATGTATGCACACATGACTGTAAGTCGCTTTGGATAAAAGTGTCTGCTAAATGGCATATTATTATTATTATTATTATTATTAAATCCCCACAACTGAATAGATAAGAGCACATCATGAGCGCACCGCTTACAAAACAGAGCAGAGAGCTCTCCAGGCAGAATGGGACCCAAAACAGAGCTGAGAGCTCTCCAGGCAGAATGGGACCCAAAACAGAGCTGAGAGCTCTCCAGGCAGAATGGGGCCCAAAACAGAGCTGAGAGCTCTCCAGGCAGAATGGGGCCCAAAACAGAGCTGAGAGCTCTCCAGGCAGAATGGGGCCCAAAACAGAGCTGAGAGCTCTCCAGGCAGAATGGGGCCCAAAACAGAGCCGAGAGCTCTCCAGGCAGAATGGGGCCCAAAACAGAGCTGAGAGCTCTCCAGGCAGAATGGGGCCCAAAACAGAGCCGAGAGCTCTCCAGGCAGAATGGGACCCAAAACAGAGCTGAGAGCTCTCCAGGCAGAATGTGGCCCAAAACAGAGCTGAGAGCTCTCCAGGCAGAATGGGGCCCAAAACAGAGCTGAGAGCTCTCCAGGCAGAATGGGACCCAAAACAGAGCTGAGAGCTCTCCATGCAGAATGGGGCCCATATATAAATATCCATTTTTTCCCCCTCTCCCTTACCCCAATTCCATTAACATTTATATGAATAATGCATTGGGTCAGCCCTGCAGGATCCCTTAACCCCAAGCCTATTAGACAGGATTTGTCCCATGCTCAGTCTATGCCTTCCTATTGGCTACTTCCAGTCAACACAGGCAGTTTCTCCTCTCCCATTGGCCTGTGGCTTGTGGTTAGCCCGGTCCCTTGGCTGTGATTGACTTGTTTTGAGGTGGTAAGCCAATAGCATCATCAGTTCAGTAAAAGGTGACCGGTCTATCCCAGATACATGCTGTTAATGTACATGAACCCACATCCCCGGGGAATCCCCACACCACGTGAGGATACACTTTATTAGGTTGTTTACCTGTAAAATACAGGCGAGGTGAGATTACACTACCCCCCCCGCAGCCCCCGCAAGGCGGGGGGCCCACAAGCTTTGGGGGCCCCAAACCCCCGGAGGTCGGGCCCCCTAGATAGCATATGAACACGTCATAAGCCATTTTTTAAAAATTTTTATCTTAGGTCTCATGGCTGTAATGTTATTAATATCTTTCATAATTCATAAAATATGTGTTTATGTCAAACAGTTTTGTTATATTTCAGTCTTCTGTGATATATATATAAAGTGTAATCTTGGGATGCAAACTCAAAATGTAATACATTTCAACTCTATATCTGACATGGTACAGGTGTCGTCTTTTTGTTAAGCCCATAACCACGTGTGTGAGGTGTATACTTTTGTTTCAAAGTAGATTTGTTTAAGACTACAAAGAATCACTCTGTGTGACCCTGACTTAGCCCACTGCAGTAAAAGGTGATACAAACACATTTGGAATCACCATGGTGACAACAACCATAAACTGTCAACCATCTGCCTGATAGATTAAGATAGAATATGAATTTTGGTTCAAATATGTTAAATTAAATTAGGTTTTAGAGTCATAAAGCCACTGCGGAAAAACTAAATTGCTGTGTATACCAGTTGAATGAATACATTTTTGGGGGGGGTTGTCAACTCTGTAAAACATAAATTCCGTCAGAGTGCTGAAAGATCTGATATAATGGTTATGTTTTTATTGGGGATTATCAAATGAATAATTTTCAATATTTTACAAATGTTTGTATTTAACTTTTATTTTGAGGCAAAAATATGTCTATTTTGAGTATCTGTCAACTCCGTCAGCGGCTTGTCAACTTTTCAACTGATGGCTAACCCCCTTAAGATATAATTTTTTTGGGTTCAATATTCTGAAAAAACATTTGCTGTGCTAGTCTTAAGGGATAATGTTTGCTTTATAAATGCTGTTTTATGTTCTAAATCTAGAAAAACATGCCAAAATGCAAATGAAATTAGCCATGGATCTGATTTGAATCCTGGCCTCAGTTAATTCAACGTACCCCCTGACTGAATTTAGCCTATTCCTCATATTTACATTTACTGGCCCCCCGTGGGAATCGAACCCACAACCCTGGCGTTGCAAACGCCATGCTCTATCAACTGAGCTACATCCCTGCCGGCCATTCCCTCCCCTACCCTGGACGACGCTGGGCCAATTGTGCGCCGCCCATGAGTCTCCCGGTCGCGGCCGGCGGCGACAGAGCCGGGTTAGGCTACCTATGTGAAAAGCTAGCAGTAGACCCACATAACTACTCCCAGCCCCAGAGCCGGGTTAGGCTACCTATATGAAAAGCTAGCAGTAGACCCACATAACTACTCCCAGCCCCAGAGCCGGGTTAGGCTACCTATATGAAAAGCTAGCAGTAGACCCACATAACTACTCCCAGCCCCAGCTCCAGCCTGTAGTCTGCAGACACACCCTTGCGTCCCAAATGGCACATTTATTCCCTATGTAGTGCCATTTGGGATGCATACAGCCACAGCAGATGGAGAACATAGACTTTGGATGTTGTATTTAGGGACTGGGAGGTGTACATGGGGACTGGGGGGTGTACATGGGGACTGGGGGGTGTACATGGGGACTGGGCGGTGTACATGGGGACTGGGGGGTGTACATGGGGACTGGGCGGTGTACATGGGGACTGGGGGGTGTACATGGGGACTGGGCGGTGTACATGGGGACTGGGCGGTGTACATGGGGACTGGGCGGTGTACATGGGGACTGGGGGGGTGTACATGGGGACTGGGCGGTGTACATGGGGACTGGGGGGGTGTACATGGGGACTGGGCGGTGTACATGGGGACTGGGCGGTGTACATGGGGACTGGGGGTGTACATGGGGACTGGGGGGTGTACATGGGGACTGGGCGGTGTACATGGGGACTGGGCGGTGTACATGGGGACTGGGGGTGTACATGGGGACTGGGGGGTGTACATGGGGACTGGGCGGTGTACATGGGGACTGGGCGGTGTACATGGGGACTGGGGGGTGTACATGGGGACTGGGCGGTGTACATGGGGACTGGGCGGTGTACATGGGGACTGGGCGGTGTACATGGGGACTGGGGGGTGTACATGGGGACTGGGCGGTGTACATGGGGACTGGGCGGTGTACGTGGGGACTGGGCGGTGTACATGGGGACTGGGCGGTGTACATGGGGACTGGGGGTGTACATGGGGACTGGGCGGTGTACATGGGGACTGGGCGGTGTACGTGGGGACTGGGCGGTGTACATGGGGACTGGGCGGTGTACATGGGGACTGGGCGGTGTACATGGGGACTGGGCGGTGTACGTGGGGACTGGGCGGTGTACATGGGGACTGGGCGGTGTACATGGGGACTGGGGGGTGTACATGGGGACTGGGCGGTGTACATGGGGACTGGGCGGTGTACATGGGGACTGGGAGGTGTACATGGGGACTGGGCGGTGTACATACTGGCCTAGTAGTAGCACCCTGTGTCGGCACTTCACCTGTGTGTGTCAGAGGAGGCTGGTGGGAGGAGCTATAGGAGGACAGACTCATTGTAATGGCTGGAATGGAATCAATGGAACGTGTTTAACTCCATTTCATATATTCCATTCCAGACCTTACAATTAGCCCTCCTATAGCTCCTCCCACCAGCCTCCCCGTGTGTGTGTGAGTGTGTGAGTGTGTGTGTGTGTGAGTGTGTGTGTGAGTGTGTGAGTGTGTGAGTGTGTGAGTGTGTGAGTGTGTGAGTGTGTGAGTGTGTGTGAGTGTGTGTGTGTGTGAGTGTGGCGGCTGCTGAGGGGAGGACAGCTCATAATAATGGCTGGAACAAAGCGAATGGAATGGCATCAAACACCTGGAAACCATGGAAACCATGTGTTTAATGTATTTGATACCGTTACACCTATTCCACTCCAGCCGTTACCACGAGCCCGTCCTCTCCAATCACGGAGCCACCAAGCTCCTGTGGCGTGTGCATGGGTGTGATGCACAGACTCGGAAGGACAAAGTGAAAACTCCACATTAATCTGTGTTTCTGCCTTCTGTCATTCTCTCCTTTCATCTCATTCGCTTATCTCTGTTGTTCCTATCTCTTTTCCTGCCTGCTCCTCTCTCTCCTTTCATCATGGCCCCTCCTTGTTTCCCTGTTGTCCCTATCTTGTTTTGTGGAAACACTTTTAATCATCTCTATTTGAATGACTGCCTGCTATCCTGCCACCACCAAAACCCCAAATGACCTGTATCCCTTTACGTTCAAACCCCTCCTACCTTCCAACACACCCATGTTACCGTTCTCCCCCACCCAAAACCCTCCTCATCACCCGTCCTCTCCCGGTCATCACTCCCTCACCACCAACACCTATCCTGGATCTTGACCTGCGACCTCCGACCAGTCCTGATCCTGGAGAAGGTAGAGATGGAGGACCTGACCAACAAGACCCTGAAGATCACAGACTTCGGCCTGGCGAGGGAGTGGCACCGCACCACCAAGATGTCAGCCGCGGGCACCTACGCCTGGATGTCACCGGAGGTCATCCGCTCCTCCACGTTCTCTAAGGGCAGCGACGTCTGGAGGTGGGCAGGGCCAGGGCCGGGATAGGAAGTGATGCGTCAGGAAACTGTATGTTCTATCTCACTTAGATCTAGAGGGCTGGATGAGTCATTTATTCATGCTCTGGATCTGGTAAAGCATTGCAGTAGTGGTATGATGGCTGCACCCAAATAAGAAACCAACGCTATAATCGTTTCCAACAAGAGATAATTGTGATCGTCTTTATCCTCGTCTAAAATATAGAATAGCCTAGCCACATCAGATCTGATAAGGCAAGGATTTAATTCCATCGCGCTTTGTCAGCTATGCGCCATTTGAAGGTCATTTCCCATTCAGCCGGCATGTGCAGCATTTACCATGCTTGCAGTCTCCGCAAAACGCTGGAATATTGGCTTTATAAAGGTGCATAGCCGACCAAAGCACCATCGGATTGAATCCTGGCCTAAGTTAGGGAGGAAGATTCGAAATCTGTTGTTTTTGTGTGTTATCTCATGCACTCATCTCGCTGTACTGTCAGGCCGGAAGCAGGACTTTCTATGTTGCAACGCACTCTCATGGCTTATCATTGACCATGCCAGGTGGCTTGTGTCCAGCCCTTGTTTTAGTGTGAAATACCTGCCTGGCTGGAGGTGTGGAGGTAGTTGGAGGCTGTGGACAGGGCTGGCCCTGTCCCTGTCTCTCTGTGGTGCCATAATGCCACCCCCGAAGTGATTAATTTACAATATTAACATAATTAAAACAATAAGAATATTTTTATTCTGTACAGGCTTCCTTCTTTTCACTCTGTCAATTAGGTTAGTATTGTGGAGTAAACTACAATGTTGTTGATCCATCCTCAGTTTTCTCCTTTCACAGCCATTCAACAGCCGTAACTGTTTTAAAGTCACCATTGGCCTCATGGTGAAATCCCTGAGCGGTTTCCTTCCTCTCCAGCAACTGAGTTAGGAAGGACGCCTGTATCTTTGTAGTGACTGGGTCCATTGATACACCATCCAAAGTGTAATGAATAACTTCACCATGCTCAAAGGGATATTCAATGTCTTCCTTTTTTTTTTTTTTTTTTTTTACCCATCTACTAATAGGTGCCCTTCTTTACGAGGCTTTGGAAAACCTCCCTGGACTTTGTGGTTGAATCTGTGTTTGAAATTCACTGCTTGACTGAGGGACCTTACATATAATTGTATGTGTGGGGTACAGAGATGAGGTAGTCATTCAAAAATCATGTTAAACACTATTATTGCACACAGAGTGAATCCATTAAACTTATTATGTGACTTGTTAAGCACATTGTTACTCCTGAACTTATCATAACAAAGGGGTTGAATACTAATTGACTCAAGACATTTCAGCTTTACATTTGTAATTAATTTGTAAAATGTTCTAATAACATAATTCATTATGGGGTATTGTGTGCAGTGACATAGAAAAATAAATAAAAACATTTTTAAATTCAGGCTGTAACACAACAAAATTTAGAAAAAGTAAAGGGGTGTGAATACATTCTGAAGGCATTGTATATTTTGTACCAATTGAGAACTTTGGTCTAATTCCCTGAAATCTGGATCTTCTCTGGAAAATCATAATTGTAGTCTTTTTGGGGTTTACTGCCAGGGCCCAGGTCTGGCAGTACTGCTCTAGCAGGTCCAGGCTCTGCTGTAGACCATGTGCTGTGGGTGACAACAGGCACAGGTCATCTGCGAAGAGCAGGCATTTATCCTCTGAATTGTGGAGACTAACAACAGGGGCTGAGGATGTTTCTAGAACAGTGGCCAATTCATTGATGTAAATATTGAAGAGCGCAGGGCTCAGATTACAACCCTGGCGAAGGCCCCGCCCCCTGGTTAAAGAATTCCGTTCTTTACTTGCCATATTGATTTAATTATGTGATATGTTTTACCCCCTACTTTCAATAACTTTGTAGAACAGTCCATTTTGGTATTATTTTGGTGGACATGTTTATCTATCAGGGTCTGTCTGTAGGGTGTAAAATATGATCGGTCGTGCGACATTTTGGTATAAATCCAATTTGGCTTTTGCTCAAGATATTGTGCTTATTAAGGAAGTTTAGAACTCTCTCTCTCTGTCCATCAGCTTTCTGCTCACTGCCAGCTATTCTCTCTGCTGGCTATTCTCTCTGCTGGCTATTCTCTCTGCTGGCTATTCTCTCTGCTGGCTATTCTCTCTGCTGGCTATTCTCTCTGCTGGCTATTCTCCCTGCTGGCTATTCTCACTGCTGGCTATTCTCTCTGCTGGCTATTCTCTCTGCCGGCTATTCTCTCTGCTGGCTATTCTCTCTGCCGGCTATTCTCTCTGCTGGCTATTCTCACTGCTGGCTATTCTCTCTGCTGGCTATTCTCTCTGCCGGCTATTCTCTCTGCTGGCTATTCTCTCTGCTGGCTATTCTCTCTGCCGGCTATTCTCTCTGCTGGCTATTCTCTCTGCCGGCTATTCTCTCTGCTGGCTATTCTCTCTGCTGGCTATTCTCCCTGCTGGCTATTCTCACTGCTGGCTATTCTCACTGCTGGCTATTCTCTCTGCTGACTATTCTCTCTGCTGGCTATTCTTCTGAATTCTGCCATTCTGTTTCCTGCTGATACCAACAAAAGAAAGATAGAAAGAGGAATGTAAGCTTATAAAGCTTAGGGTTGCAAAGTTCCTGTAGCTTTCTCAAAATTCCCAGGATTTCCAGAAATTCCAGGATTTCTGTTTTCTGTTTCCATAACTCCTTTTCTTCCCTCTCTTTCCTGATCTGTTCCTCCCGACCTTCCTCTTCCTCATCTCCTCTCCCTTCCTCCTCTTCCTCCTCTCCTCTCCCTCCTCTTCCTCCTCTCCCTCCCTCCTCTTCCTCCTCTCCCTCCCTCCTCTTCCTCCTCTCCTCTCCCTTCCTCCTCTTCCTCCTCTCCTCTTCCTCCTCTCCCTCCCTCCTCTTCCTCCTCTCCTCTCCTCTCCTCTCCTCCCTCCTCTTCCTCCTCTCCTCTCCCTTTCTCCTCTCCCTCCTCTCCCTTCCTCCTCTTCCTCCTCTCCTCTCCCTCCCTCCTCCTCTCCTCTCCCTCCTCTTCCTCCTCTCCTCCCCCTTCCTCCTCTTCCTCCTCACCTCTCCCTCCTCTCCCTTCCTCCTCTCCTCTCCCTCTCTCCTCTCCCTCCTCTCCCTTCCTCCTCTTCCTCCTCTCCTCTCCCTCCCTCCTCTCATCTCCTCTCATCTACTCTCCCTAGTTACGGGGTTCTACTGTGGGAGCTGCTGACAGGAGAAGTCCCATTCAGGGGTATTGATTGTCTAGCGGTGGCGTATGGAGTAGCCATGAACAAGCTGGCCCTGCCCATCCCCTCTACCTGCCCAGAGCCCTTCGCCCGTCTTATGGAAGGTAAGATGAGGTGCTTTTTGTTAGGGCGGCAGGTAGCTTAGTGGGTAAGAGCGTTGTGTCAGTAACCGAAAGGTCGCTGGTTCTAATCCCCGAGCCGACTAGGTGAAAAATCTGTCTGTGCCCTTAAGCAAGGCACTTAACCCTAATTGCTCATGTAAGTCGCTCTGGATAAGAGCGTCTGCTAAATGACTCAAATGTAAATGTATTCTTAATGCACATGTGTTTGGGCATGAGGCCACCAGCCACCTATTTGTTGAGAACGTAAACCTTATAGATGATTAGATGTTGCGGTAGGTAAATAGATAAATCCATCTCCGTCCTGATCCATAATCCATAGATAGATAGATTGATATTTGTACAAAAATAAATTATAACTGTAGATCCGTTGAGTGCCGTCAGTATATATATATATATATATATATATATATATATATATATATATATATATAAACTCAGCAAAAAAAAGAAACGTCCCTTTTTCAGGACCCTGTCTTTCAAAGATAATTCGTAAAAATCCAAATAACTTCACAGATCTTCATTGTAAAGGGTTTAAACACTGTTTCCCATGCTTGTTCAATTAACCATAAACAGTTAACAACCGTTCCACAGGTGCATGTTCATTAAGACACTAACAGCTTACAGACGGTAGGCAATTAAGGTCACAGTTATGAAAACTTAGGACACTAAAGAGGCCTTTCTACTGACTCTGAAAAACACCAAAAGAAAGATGCTCATCTGTGTGAACGTGCCTTAGGCATGCTGGAGGAGGCATGAGGACTGCAGATGTGGCCAGGGCAATAAATTGCAATGTCCGTAATGTGAGACGCCTAAGACAGCGCTACAGGGAGACAGGACAGACAGCTGATCGTCCTCGCAGTGGCAGACCACGTGTAACAACACCTGCACAGGACGGTACATCCGAACATCACACCTGCAGAACAGGTACAGGATGGCAACAACAACTGCCTGAGTTACACCAGGAACACACAATCCCTCCATCAGTGCTCAGACTGTCCGCAATAGGCTGAGAGAGGCTGGACTGAGGGCTTGTAGGCCTGTTGTAAGGCAGGTCCTCACCAGACATCACTGGCAACAACGTCGCCTATGGGCACAAACCCACCGTCGATGGACCAAACAGGACTGGCAAAAAGTGCTCTTCACTGACGAGTCGCGGTTTTGTCTCACCAGGGGTGATGGTCGGATTCGCGTTTATCATCGAAGGAATGAGCGTTACATCGAGGCCTGTACTCTGGAGCGGGATCGATTTGGAGGTGGAGGGTCCGTCATAGTCTGGGGCGGAGTGTCACAGCATCATCGGACAGAGCTTGTTGTCATTCCAGGCAATCTCAACGCTGCGCGTTACAGGGAAGACATCCTCCTCCCTCCTTCCTGCAGGCTCATCCTGACATGACCCTCTAGCATGATAATGCCACCAGCCATACTGCTCGTTCTGTGCATGATTTCCTGAAAGACAGGAATGTCAGTGTTCTGCAATGGCCAGCGAAGAGCCCGGTTCTCAATCCCATTGAGCATGTCTGGGACCTGTTGGATCGGAGGGTGAGGGCTAGGGCCATTCCCCCCAGAAATGTCCGGGAACTTGCAGGTGCCTTGGTGGAAGAGTGGGGTAACATCTATACAGTGGGGGGAAAAAAGTATTTAGTCAGCCACCAATTGTGCAAGTTCTCCCACTTAAAAAGATGAGAGAGGCCTGTAATTTTCATCATAGGTACACGTCAACTATGACAGACAAATTGAGAGAAAAAAATCCAGAAAATCACATTGTAGGATTTTTAATGAATTTATTTGCAAATTATGGTGGAAAATAAGTATTTGGTCACCTACAAACAAGCAAGATTTCTGGCTCTCACAGACCTGTAACTTCTTCTTTAAGAGGCTCCTCTGTCCTCCACTCGTTACCTGTATTAATGGCACCTGTTTGAACTTGTTATCAGTATAAAAGACACCTGTCCACAACCTCAAACAGTCACACTCCAAACTCCACTATGGCCAAGACCAAAGAGCTGTCAAAGGACACCAGAAACAAAATTGTAGACCTGCACCAGGCTGGGAAGACTGAATCTGCAATAGGTAAGCAGCTTGGTTTGAAGAAAGCAACTGTGGGAGCAATTATTAGGAAATGGAAGACATACAAGACCACTGATAATCTCCCTCGATCTGGGGCTCCATGCAAGATCTCACCCCGTGGGATCAAAATGATCACAAGAACGGTGAGCAAAAATCCCAGAACCACACGGGGGACCTAGTGAATGACCTGCAGAGAGCTGGGACCAAAGTAACAAAGCCTACCATCAGTAACACTACGCCGCCAGGGACTCAAATCCTGCAGTGCCAGACGTGTCCCCCTGCTTAAGCCAGTACATGTCCAGGCCCGTTTGAAGTTTGCTAGAGTGCATTTGGATGATCCAGAAGAGGATTGGGAGAATGTCATATGGTCAGATGAAACCAAAATATAACTTTTTTGGTAAAAACTCAACTCGTCGTGTTTGGAGGACAAAGAATGCTGAGTTGCATCCAAAGAACACCATACCTACTGTGAAGCATGGGGGTGGAAACATCATGCTTTGGGGCTGTTTTTCTGCAAAGGGACCAGGACGACTGATCCGTGTAAAGGAAAGAATGAATGGGGCCATGTATCGTGAGATTTTGAGTGAAAACCTCCTTCCATCAGCAAGGGCATTGAAGATGAAACGTGGCTGGGTCTTTCAGCATGACAATGATCCCAAACACACCGCCGGGCAACGAAGGAGTGGCTTCGTAAGAAGCATTTCAAGGTCCTGGAGTGGCCTAGCCAGTCTCCAGATCTCAACCCCATAGAAAATCTTTGGAGGAGTTGAAAGTCCGTGTTGCCCAGCGACAGCCCCAAAACATCACTGCTCTAGAGGAGATCTGCATGGAGGAATGGGCCAAAATACCAGCAACAGTGTGTGAAAACCTTGTGAAGACTTACAGAAAACGTTTGACCTGTGTCATTGCCAACAAAGGGTATATAACAAAGTATTGAGAAACTTTTGTTATTGACCAAATACTTATTTTCCACCATAATTTGCAAATAAATTCATAAAAAATCCTACAATGTGATTTTCTGGAAAATAAATTCTCAGTTTGTCTGTCATAGTTGACGTGTACATATGATGAAAATTACAGGCCTCTCTCATCTTTTTAAGTGGGAGAACTTGCACAATTGGTGGCTGACTAAATCCTTTTTTCCCCCACTGTATATACACTATCGGTCAAAAGTTTTAGAACAACTACTCATACCAGGGTTTTTCTTTATATTTACTATTTTCTACATTGTAGAATAATAGTGAAGACATCAAAACTATGAAAGAACACATGGAATCATGTAGTAACCAAAAAAGTGTCAAACAAATCTTCAAATAGCCACCCTTTGCCTTGATGACAGCTTTGCACGCTCTTGGCATTCTCTCAACCAGCTTCACCTAGAATGCTTTTCCAACGGTCTTGAAGGAATTCCCACATATGCTGAGCACTTGTTGGCTGCTTTTCCTTCACTCTGCCGTCCGACTCAATCCCAAACATCTCAATTTGGTTGAGGTCGGGGGGATTGTGGAGGCCAGGTCATCTGATGCAGCACTCCATCACTCTCCTTCTTGGTAAAATAGCCCTTAGACAGCCTGGAGGTGTGTTGGTTCACTGTCCTGTTGAAAAACAAATGATAGTTCCACTAAGCCCAAACCAGATGGGATAGCATATCGCTGCAGAATGTTATGGTAGCCATGCTGGTTAAGTGTGCCTTGAATTCTAAATAAATCACAGACAGTGATTCTTCTTCTCTCCTCCAGATTGCTGGAGTCCAGACCCCCACCTGCGGCCTCTCTTCACCAGTATCCTGGATCAGCTGACAGCTATAGAGGAGTCGGGTTTCTTCGAGATGCCAGCCGAGTCCTTCCACTCCCTGCAGGACGACTGGAAGGTGGAGATTCAGGAGATGTTCGACCAGCTTAGGGTCAAGGAGAAGGTAGGGGGGTGGGATAGGGCTCTTGGTCAGCTTTCAGAAGATCAGAAGCCTCTAACAATGATACAGTGTGTGATAATCTAGCCTGGTTGCAGATTTGTTTGTGCTGTCTTGCCAACTTTTTTTTTTAATGGTTGTTGAACCAGGCTATGGATATGGGGTAGTGATATATTATAGTGTAATCTATAAATCCCCCTAAAAAAATAAAAATGGTTGGTTCCCCTGACCTCTAACCCTTCGTCGTCAGGAGCTGAGGTCGTGGGAGGAGGAGCTGAGTCGTGCGGCTCTGCAGCAGAAGAGCCAGGAGGAGGAGCTGAGGAGGAGGGAGCAGGAGCTGGCGGAGAGGGAGATCCACATCCTGGAGAGGGAGCTGAACGTCATCATCCACCAGCTGTATCAGGAGAAACCCCGCGTAGAGAGCAGGCAGGGCAAGTTCAGACGCTCACGCCTCAAACTGAAGGATGGGAACAGGATCAGTCTGCCCTCAGGTAGGTCTGTCATCAGTAGGACTGGCCAGCAGTCTGATGTCTGTGGGTCTCAAAATGCGGGCCTGGATCCACAGGGGGGGCAAAGGGGGCTTAACCCCCTCAGTTGAAACTTGTGCATCCTCAGTTTGAGTTTTATGTCCCTATATAAAAATAGCAAAAAAAAGTTCAAATGATTGAGTGACAGGTTGGCGCAAAATCTGTATCTCCACTGTGCTGTCAGCACAATGGACAGAGTGCACTGGGGAGGTATGGAAAGCTACTGGCCGGTTAGGTTTGACTCCTTTGGGTTTCCATAAAAAGTGGGAAAAAACACTGCTCATCTGTGGTAGAATAACGTGGTATGCTACGTGAACAACATGGTATACCACGTGAACAACATAGTATACTACGTGAACAAAATAGTATACTACGTGAACAAAATGGTATACTACGTGAACAAAATGGTATACTACGTGAACAACATGGTATACTACGTGAACAAAATGGTATACTACGTGAACAACATGGTATACTACGTGAACAACATGGTATACCACGTGAACAACATGGTATACTACGTGAACAACATGGTATGCTACGTGAACAACATGGTATGCTACGTGAACAACATGGTATGCTACGTGAACAACATGGTATACTACGTGAACAACATAGTATACTACGTGAACAACATAGTATACTACGCGAACAACATGGTATACTACGCGAACAACATGGTATACCACGTGAACAACATGGTATACTACGTGAACAACATGGTATACTACGTGAGCAACATGGTATACTACGTGAGCAACATGGTATACTACGTGAGCAACATGGTATACTACGTGAGCAACATGGTATACTACGTGAACAACATGGTATACTACGTGAACAACATGGTATACTACGTGAGCAACATGGTATACTACGTGAACAACATGGTATACTACGTGAACAACATGGTATACTACGTGAACAACATGGTATACCACGTGAACAACATGGTATACCACGTGAACAACATGGTATACCACATGAGCAACATGGTATACCACGTGAACAACATGGTATACTACGTGAGCAACATGGTATACTACGTGAACAACATGGTATACTACGTGAACAACATGGTATACTACGTGAACAACATGGTATACTACGTGAACAACATGGTATACTACGTGAACAACATGGTATACTACGTGAACAACATGGTATACTACGTGAACAATATGGTATACTACGTGAACAAAATGGTATACTACGTGAACAACATGGTATACTACGTGAACAACATGGTATACTACGTGAACAACATGGTATACTACGTGAACAACATGGTATACTACGTGAACAACATGGTATACTACGTGAACAATATGGTATACTACGTGAACAAAATGGTATACTACGTGAACAACATGGTATACCACGTGAACAACATGGTATACCACGTGAACAACATGGTATACCACGTGAACAACATGGTATACTACGTGAACAACATGGTATACCACGTGAACAACATGGTATACCACGTGAACAACATGGTATACCACGTGAACAACATGGTATACTACGTGAACAACATGGTATACCACGTGAACAACATGGTATACTACGTGAACAACATGGTATACTACGTGAACAACATGGTATACTATGTGAACAACATGGTATACCACCTGAACAACATGGTATACCACGTGAACAACATGGTATACTATGTGAACAACATGGTATACTACGTGAACAACATGGTACACTACGTGAACAACATGGTACACAACGTGAACAACATGGTACACCACGTGAACAACATGGTATACTATGTGAACAACATGGTATACTACGTGAACAACATGGTACACCACGTGAACAACATGGTACACCACGTGAACAACATGGTATACTATGTGAACAACATGGTATACTACGTGAACAACATGGTACACTACGTGAACAACATGGTACACCACGTGAACAACATGGTACACCTCCGCCTGTAATATTTGATTTATAAGGACGGGGTCGAGTTTACAGTTGAAGCTGCTTCACTCAACTCTGCCTCACGCCCCACCACTACAGAGTTTAGTTAGCTGTAACAGGCGTTAGTGTTATTAGCCTATTTTGCTCTAACCAGCTAATCTGCCACTGCCGCAATGGACATCAGAAATTAAACCACCAGGCTGGCACCAAGCCCGGTAGCGATGATGCTGCCGAGCTCCAGCTAGCTCCGCTTGAAGAGGCTTCCACAAGTGCCGCCGGGATCATGGCTCCACAGCCCCCTCCACCTCCGACTGTTCTTGACGATCTTGGAACAGAGGAGCCAGCTCAGGTTAGCCTATATAATCCTACTATCCTAGCCACAGGTTTTCTGTCCAAAAACATTTTAATAGCAACTGGATCAAAGGAAGAAAGTGGCTGGAATACTCAGTTACTGCGGATGCGTCACTCAATGGTCTCGGCATTTGAACTTTTATGTTTATTGTGGTATAGCGTGATATAAGCAGAATTCAATATAATTCCAAATGCTAGATCCCAAATTACGTATAGCTACATATCGGTACGTTTCATCATAGAAATAGATAGGCTACATTCTATTTCTATGGTAGCCTATTGCTTTTCGTGGTTGTAAATGGAACTGAATTGGAAACGTGTTTATGGAAGGCTGGCATTGCTTAATTGATTACGTGGGGTAGAATTTGAGCCACAGAAGTGTATTGTGCCATATCCCAACATACTGCTGCTGTGCTAATGAGCTGCACGATTTTCCATGTTTGAAGGCTTATTTGTTTTGGGAAGACATCTGTGCACGGCTGCATCTCACAGTAGTAAGCTGTAGGATATGTTGTGGTTATTTTACATTTGCCTTTTGTTTACTGCGTTTGTTTACTGTTTAATGTAACTAGCCCAAATATAGATTGTGTTAGGGTTGGGCGATATCCAGATTTTCATATCGTCACACCGTCCTTCTCTCACACCGGGATTTACGGTATTACCGGCTTAGTACACAAGTGGGCACCAAAAAAGCCCATTGGGCATCTATTACCAGAATGCTAACAAAATTAGCACAAGTAATAGCAAATTTGCATGGAGGCTGCTAGCTAAACATGGTAACGAGTGAAAATGAAAATAAACAAATTGCAAAGACAGGCAATCCAGCTCATAAAGCTATACATACTGTATATAGGTAAGAGCTACCGGATGTCCATTTTGGTGAGTTTGGACATTTACAAGCGAATGGAACGAGAGACATTGTGCAAATGAACAAAGTTTTGATGCATGCAGTACTGGCTCTCCAGCAGCATGTGTACAAGCTGTGTCTGTGTGGACTCTGGAGTCGTTAGGGCAACTGGCCTGCCTGCTCTGCTTGGAGAAGAGGGGGGAGGAGCAGACGGACTGAGAACAGAGAGGGGGGGAAAAAAATGCAAGGAAATCAAGATAGCAGTGGCAGCTGTACAAATAACTCATCCAAAGGGCTTTTGCCTTCTCAAACACGGCAGACAGCCAACATAATATAATCTCCTTTATTAATTCAGCCACTTACTTAGATAGGAAGTTAAACTAGGGGTCGTGTTAACGCATAATTCAGCATTTTTCACGCAGGAAAAAAAATATAAAACACATAAGAAATATCTTGCTGCGTTTTGTAAACACAGACCTAAAATGCTTCTGATTGTAATTTCTGCTCGGCATCAGACTCATTTTGTGCTTCAGTTGCTCTTTCTAAACTCGGATGAGAATTCACGTACGGGAGTTCTATCAGCAGACAACACTACAACTGATGTGTAGCTTCTTTTCTCTGGTCCTTTTCTCGGTGTATCCGAGACTATTTTTCTCCAGTTAAATGCAAGATTAACTTTTAAGCAAAACATTAGGAAATGTAGCTGGCTACATTCTTTCTATGATAGGCCTAAACATTAGAAATATGATGATTTTTTTTGTGCAAAAAAAACCTCCATGCTTTTCAACCTTGTCTCAGAGCATTTAGTATGATATGTTACGTTTCGTATGGTATGTATTAATTTGTGGGTGTCCATCCCCCATTTCGTATGATATGTTCCGAATGACAATTGTATTATATGTTACGATTTTGCAAAATGAACAATATGTTACGAATTTGCTAAACTTATGATACGTTACGAATTCTAGCTAGGTGGCTAACATTAGCTAGCTTGCTAACGTTGGCTAGGCTAGGGGTTAGAGTTAAGGTTAGGGTTAAGTTTAGGAGTTAGGTTAAAGGGTTAGGGGACGGGGACGAGTTAGCTAAAAGGGTTAAGGTTAGGGTTAGGGGAAGGGTTAGCTAACATATTAGTAGTTGCAAAGTAGCTAAAAAGTAGTAAGTAGTTGAAAAGTTGCTAAAATACTAAAGTTGTCCGTGATGAGATTCGAACTGGCAACCTTTGGGTCGCTAGACGTTCGCGTTAAATGACCAACCACCCTACTTTCGTTTTTACCTTAAGTAACCATCTGTCTTATGTAACCATACGAATTGTAACATATCATACTTAATGGAGTGATGCGGATTTACGTACAGAATAATACGAAATGCTCTGAGACCAGGTTGTGCTTTTTCATTGTAAACTCATTTACTTGTGTGGCTGCCATCCAAATAGCATTGCACTTCTGTTGTCATCTGATGAAAAATTAAGCTATTTTATGTGCTGGGAAAACTAAGTAAGCTTCAAAATGTAAAATAATGTGACAAGTGAAATAAGAACGCAATCTGCTTTATCTCCTAATGCATTGCACACGTTGACTGCAGGTATTTACTAACAAATACAGTGGGGGAAAAAAGTATTTAGTCAGCCACCAATTGTGCAAGTTCTCCCACTTAAAAAGATGAGAGAGGCCTGTAATTTTCATCATAGGTACACGTCAACTATGACAGACAAATTGAGATTTTATTTTCCAGAAAATCACATTGTAGGATTTTTAATGAATTTATTTGTAAATTATGGTGGAAAATAAGTATTTGGTCACCTACAAACAAGCAAGATTTCTGGCTCTCACAGACCTGTAACTTCTTCTTTAAGAGGCTCCTCTGTCCTCCACTCGTTACCTGTATTAATGGCACCTGTTTGAACTTGTTATCAGTATAAAAGACACCTGTCCACAACCTCAAACAGTCACATTCCAAACTCCACTATGGCCAAGACCAAAGAGCTGTCAAAGGACACCAGAAACAAAATAGTAGACCTGCACCAGGCTGGGAAGACTGAATCTGCAATAGGTAAGCAGCTTGGTTTGAAGAAATCAACTGTGGGAGCAATTATTAGGAAATGGAAGACATACAAGACCACTGATAATCTCCCTCGATCTGGGGCTCCACGCAAGATCTCACCCCGTGGGGTCAAAATGATCACAAGAACGGTGAGCAAAAATCCCAGACCAAAGTAACAAAGCCTACCGTCAGTAACACACTACGCCGCCAGGGACTCAAATCCTGCAGTGCGAGACGTGTCCCCCTGCTTAAGCCAGTACATGTCCAGGCCCGTCTGAAGTTTGCTAGAGTGCATTTGGATGATCCAGAAGAGGATTGGGAGAATGTCATATGGTCAGATGGAACCAAAATATAACTTTTTGGTAAAAACTCAACTCGTCGTGTTTGGAGGACAAAGAATGCTGAGTTGCATCCAAAGAACACCATACCTACTGTGAAGCATTGGGGTTGTTTTTCTGCAAAGGGACCAGGACGACTGATCCGTGTAAAGGAAAGAATGAATGGGGCCATGTATCGTGAGATTTTGATTGAAAACCTCCTTCCATCAGCAAGGGCATTGAAGATGAAACGTGGCTGGGTCTTTCAGCATGACAATGATCCCAAATACACCGCCCTGGCAACGAAGGAGTGGCTTCGTAAGAAGCATTTCAAGGTCCTGGAGTGGCCTAGCCAGTCTCCAGATCTCAACCCCATAGAAAATCTTTGGAGGGAGTTGAAAGTCCAGGTGGGTACCAGGTGGGAGCCGGTTAGTGACAGTCTCTAAGGTTCAGGGCTGGGTACCAGGTGAGAGCCGGTTAGTGACAGTCTCTAAGGTTCAGGGCTGGGTACCAGGTGGGAGCCGGTTAGTGACAGTCTCTAAGGTTCAGGGCTGGGTACCAGGTGGGAGCCGGTTAGTGACAGTGTCTAAGGTTCAGGGCTGGGTACCAGGTGGGAGCCGGTTAGTGACAGTGTCTAACCTTCTTGCTTAGGTTTCTGCCTATAGGTGGGGAGGAGCAGAATGGAGGCTTGATCTGATTTGCCGAAAGGAGGGTGGGGGAGGGCCTTGTAGGCCCTGTAGCGCTTCCAGAAGGGAGATCCAGAGTGTCGATGAGCGAGTAGCATAGGAGATGATAGACATTTCGGGAGCGTTTTCCTCATATTTACTTTATTAAATTCCTTAGCTACAATAAATGCGGCCTCAGGATATGCGGTTTTCACAATGTCCAATGTAGTTCCTTGAGAGCCGTCGCGATGTCAGCTTGGGGGGAATATACATGGCAGTGACAATGACCAAAGAAAGTTTCCACAATCACACCATGAGTTGTTCATCATGAAACAAACCCCTCCACCTTTATTTTTCCCGGACAGTCCGTTCTTCCTCTCCGCACGATGGACGGAGAACCCCGCTAGCTGAGTGGATGAAGACAATATATCCGGAGAGAGCCATGATTCCATAAAAAAAGAGTATGTTACAGTCCCTGATGTCTCTCTGGAAGGAGATCCTCGCCCTGAGCTCATTTACTTTATTGTCAATGTTACGTTCCCCAGCAAGAAAACCAAAAATGTAGCTTAAACAGAAGAGGGAACTAACAAAGAGTCTATGACCAACAACCAAAACGAAACAGGTGGGGCTTTACATTTACATTGTAGTCATTTAGCAGACGCTCTTATCCAGAGCGACTTACAGTTAGTGCATACATATTTTTTTATTGTTTTTATACCCCACCGTGGGAATCGAAACCTGGCGTTGCAAACACCATGCTCTACCAACTGAGCTACATCCCTGCCGGCCATTCCCTCCCCTACCCTGGACGACGCTGGGCCAATTGTGCGCCGCCCCATGGGTCTCCCGGTCGCGGCCGGCTACGACAGAGTGCGCCACTCGGGAGACAATTTAGGAGGGGTTCTGAAAGACACTCATGGGGGGGTGTCCACTGAAAGCTGACTAGCATCAACAACTGGAACCTAAAAGACACCCACCATGAGCGCCCATTACATTTGCCCAAGAAGAGATAAACAAAAGAATAACACCAAACTTAAAGACTGAAAACAAACCAAAAAGGTGGAGCAAAATGAAATCAGGGAAGATCAGATAAAGGATTGTTTGCCTAGAACTTTAAATTGGGAGCGTCAACTAAAGGTGTTAACCCTCCACAGATATCAAGAACCCTGGAGCACTGGGCCAGCCACTCTTAAATAGCACCTGGGCCAGCACAGGTGAAACACCTTCCCACTAACGAGATGGCAACCAGCACAGCTTTAACACATACTGACTAACGAGGTGACACCCTAACGGTGCGCCCTACGTGCTAACGAGCTATGCATGCTAAAGTCCAACCTCAAAACAAAAATGGAAAAACTAAAGCGTCACGCTCGTTGATGAACGGGTCAGACCAAGGCGCAGCGTGATATGCACACATGTTTATTAACACGAATAAACACACGACAAAACAATAAACCAACGACACGTGAAGTCCTAAGGTAAAACACAAACAAACCTTATACAGAACAAGATCCCGCAACCCACTAGTGCCAATAGGCTGCCTAAGTATGGTCCCCAATCAGAGACAACGAGCGACAGTATATGGTATATCCGGTACAGATTGTCGTCCCCATTGATCTGAAGTTTTGTTATAATATCATTGTTTTAGCCTATCGCTCTTTTATTCTGTTTTCATTCATTCATTCATTCATTCATTCATTCATTCATTCGCAGTTGTGTGGTATTCTAAGCCAAATTGCTATTCAGTATTTTTTGTTTTTGCATGAATAACTAGGCTAATACTTTTAGTATGCATTATTTTGGTAAGACAGCCGTGTGTATGGCTGCATTCACACAGGCCGTTTGTAATAGGGTAATGCTCCTATCTATCCTGTAGCCTATATATTCATTACCTTGCTTTTAAGTGTGTAGGGTGCAGCCCATTATGCTGATACAGCGCAACAACCTGTCACTTCAAAAACACTCTGTCTCGGCATTTGAACTTCATTGTGGTATAGTGTGATATAAGCAGAATTCAATATAATTTCAATGCAAGAACCCCCCCCCCCCCCCCCAAAATTGTGCCCCCCTCACCGATTTTCAACTGCCCCCTTAGTCACTTTATCCTGGCGCGGGATCTGCTCAAATTGCACCCTATTTCCCATATAGTGTACTAGTTTTGACCAGAGCACTACATAGGGCATAGAGTGAGGGGATAGCATGCAGGGCTGTAGTGGAGCAGGTCGAGAGCTTCATGTTCCTAGCCGTATTTGTCCTCTTGCTCAGTTGTGCACCGGGGCCTCCCACTCTTCTTTTATTCTGGTTAGGGCCAGTTTGCGCTGTTCTGTGAAGGGAGTAGTACACAGCGTTGTACGAGATCTTCAGTTTCTTGGCAATTTCTCGCATGGAATAGCCTTCATTTCTCCGAAAAAGAATAGACTGACGAGTTTCAGAAGAAAGTTATTTGTTTCTGGCCATTTTGAGCCTGTAATCGAACCCACAATTGCTGATGCTCCAGATACTCAACTAGTCTCAAGAAGGCCAGTTTTATTGCTTCTTTAATCAGCACAACAGTTTTCAGCTGTGCTAACATAATTGCAAAAGGGTTTTCTAATGATCAATTAGCCTTTTTAAATGATAAACTTTGATTGGCATACATAACGTGCCATTGGAACACAGGACTGATGGTTGCTGATAATGGGCCTCTGTACGCCTATGTAGATATTCCATAAAAAATCAGCAGTTTCCAGCTACAATAGCCATTTACAACATTAACAATGTCTACACTGTATTTCTGATCAATTTGAGTGGCACAGCGGTCTAAGGCACTGCATCTCAGTGCTTGAGGCGTCACTACAGACCCCCTGGTTCGATTCCAGGCTGTATCACAACCGGCCGTGATTGGGAGTCCCATAGGGCGGCGCACAATTGGCCCAGCGTCGTCCGGGTTTGGCCGGTGTAGGCCGTCATTGTAAATAAGAATTTGTTCTTAACTGACTTGCCTAGTTAAATAAAGGTTTAATAAATAAATAAATAACAAAAATATTTTTATGGACAAAAAAGTAGTGTAAGTATTCAGACCCTTTGCTATGAGACTCAAAATTGAGCACAGGTGCATCCTGTTTCCATTGATCATCCTTGATGTTTCTATAACTTGATTGGTCAATTCAATTGATTGGACATGATTTGGAAAGGCACACACCTGTCTATATAATATAAGGTCCCACAGTTGACAGTGCATGTCAGAGCAAAAACCAAGCCATGGGGTCGTAGGAATTGTCCGTAGAGCTCAGATCTGGGGAAAGGTACCAAAAAATGCTGCAGCATTGAAGGTCCCTAAAAACACACTGGCCTCCATCATTCTTAAATGGAATAAGTTTGGAACCACCAAGCCAAACTGAGCAATCGTGGGAGAAGGGCCTTGGTAAGGGAGGTGACCAAGAACCCAATGTTCACTCTGACAGAGCTCCAGAGTTCCTCTGTGGAGATGGGAGAACCTTCTAGAAGGAAAACCATCTCTGCAGCACTCCACCAATCAGGTCTTTATGGTAGAGTGGCCAGACGGAAGCCACTCCTCAGTAAAAGGCACATGACAGACCGCTTGGAGTTTGCCAAAAGGCACCTAAAGGACTCTGACCTTGAGAAACAAGATTCTCTGGTCTGATGAAACCAAGATTGAACTCTTTGGCCTGAATGCCAAGAGTCACGTCTGGAGGAAACCTGGCACCATCCCTACGGGGAAGCATGGTGGTGGCAGCATCATGCTGTGGGGATGTTTTTCAGCGGCAGGGACTGGGAGACTAGTCAGGATCGAGGGAAAGATGAACGGAGCAAAGTACAGAGAGATCCTTGATGAAAACCTGCTCCAGAGTGCTCAGGACCTCAGACTGGGGCGAAGTTTCACCTTCCAACAGGACAATGACCCTAAGCACACAGCCAAAACAGGAGTGGCTTCGGGACAAGTCTCTAAATGTCCTTGAGGGGCCCAGCCAGAGCCCAGACTTGAACCCAATCGAACATCTCTGGAGAGACCTGAAAATAGCTGTGTAGCGACGCTCCCCATCCAACCTGACAGAGCTTGAGAGGATCTGCAGAGAAGAATGGAAGAAACTCCCCAAATACAGGTGTGCCAAGCTTGTAGCGTCATACCCAAGAAGACTCGAGGCTGTAATCGCTGCCAAAGGTGCTTCAACAAAGTACTGAGTAAAGGGTCTGAATACTTATGTAAATGTGATATTTCCATTTTTTATTTGTAATAAATTTGCACACATTTCTAAAAACCTGTTTTTGCTTTGTCATTATGGGGTATTGTGTGTAGATTGATGAGGGGGGAAGACAATTTAAGCCATTTTAGAATACGGCTGTAACCTAACAAAATGTGGAAAAAGTCAAGGGGTCTGAATACTTTCCGAATACACTGTATACACATCATTTCCTGCTGCTACTCTGTTCTTTATTTTACTCTTATTATTATCTATCCTGATGACTAGTCACTTTACCCTGCCTTCATGTACATATCTACCTCAAATACCTTATTATTATCTATCCTGATGACTAGTCACTTTACCCTGCCTTCATGTACATATCTACCTCAAATACCTTATTATTATCTATCCTGATGCCTAGTCACTTTACCCTGCCTTCATGTACATATCTACCTCAAATACCTTATTATTATCTATCCTGATGACTAGTCACTTTACCCTGCCTTCATGTACATATCTACCTCAAATACCTTATTATTATCTATCCTGATGCCTAGTCACTTTACCCTGCCTTCATGTACATATCTACCTCAAATACCTTATTATTATCTATCCTGATGCCAAGTCACTTTACCCTGCCTTCATGTACATATCTACCTCAAATACCTTATTATTATCTATCCTGATGCCTAGTCACTTTACCCTGCCTTCATGTACATATCTACCTCAAATACCTTATTATTATCTATCCTGATACCTAGTCACTTTACCCTGCCTTCATGTACATATCTACCTCAAATACCTTATTATTATCTATCCTGATGCCTAGTCACTTTACCCTGCCTTCATGTACATATCTACCTCAAATACCTTATTATTATCTATCCTGATGCCTAGTCACTTTACCCTGCCTTCATGTACATATCTACCTCAAATACCTTATTATTCTCTATCCTGATGCCTAGTCACTTTACCCTGTCTTCATGTACATATCTACCTCAAATACCTTATTATTATCTATCCTGATGCCTAGTCACTTTACCCTGCCTTCATGTACATATCTACCTCAAATACCTTATTATTATCTATCCTGATGCCTAGCCCTTTCCCCTGCCTCATGACATATCTACCTCAAATACCTTATTATTATCTATCCTGATGCCAGTCACTTACCCTGCCTTCATGTACATATCTACCTCAAATACCTTATTATTCTCTATCCTGATGACTAGTCACTTTACCCTGCCTTCATGGACATATCTACCTCAAATACCTTATTATTATCTATCCTGATACCTAGTCACTTTACCCTGCCTTCATGTACATATCTACCTCAAATACCTTATTATTATCTATCCTGATACCTAGTCACTTTACCCTGCCTTCATGTACATATCTGCCTCCAATACCTCGTACCCCTGCACAGTGGTACTAGTACTCCCTATATATAGCTTAATTCTTGTGTATTTAATTCCTTTTGTGTTACTATTTAAATTGTTCCGATTTTTTAAAAACTCTGCAACGTTGGGAAGGGCTCATAAGTAAGCATTTCACGGTAAAGTCTACGCCCGTTATATTCGGCGCATGTGACAAATACAATTGATTTTGTTTGAGTGCCATTTGGGATGTAGCCTGTATGAAGGCTGTATGTAGCCTTTATGAAGTCTGTATGTAGCCTTTATGAAGGCTGTATGTAGCCTTTATGAAGGCTGTATGTAGCCTGTATGAAGGCTGTATGTAGCCTTTATGAAGGCTGTATGTAGCTTGTATGAAATCTGTATATAGCCTTCATGAAGTCTGTATATAGCCTGTATGAAGGCTGTATGTAGCTTGTATGAAGACTGTATATAGTCTTTATGAAGGCTGTATGTAGCCTTTATGAAGGCTGTATATAGCCAGTATGAAGGCTGTATGTAGCTTGTATGAAGGCTGTATATAGTCTTTATGAAGGCTGTATGTAGCCTTTATGAAGGCTGTATATAGCCTGTATGAAGGCTGTATGTAGCTTGTATGAAGGCTGTATATAGCCTTTTATGAAGGCTGTATGTAGCCTTTTATGAAGGCTGTATGTAGCCTGTATGAAGGCTGTATGTAGCTTGTATGAAGACTGTATATAGTCTTTATGAAGGCTGTATGTAGCCTTTATGAAGGCTGTATATAGCCTGTATGAAGGCTGTATGTAGCTTGTATGAAGGCTGTATATAGCCTTTTATGAAGGCTGTATGTAGCCTTTTATGAAGGCTGTATGTAGCCTTTTATGAAGGCTGTATGTAGCCTGTATGAAGGCTGTATGAAGCCTGTATGTAGACTGTATGAAGGTTGTGATTTACATGAATTGTTTTATTTATAAATCACAGTGTATATGGACATTGTTTGATTTGTTTGTGCGCCCCGTCTCCAGATTTCCAACACAAGATCACTGTGCAGGCCTCTCCCTCTCATGATCGACGCAAGAGTTTAATGAGCAGCCTCTCCAGCCCTCCCACCAGTCCTCAGACCCTGTTACTACCACGCCTCCGAGCCATCCAACGTAAGCACTATATTCTATTTACATTACATTTGACCTTTTTTATTTTATTTTAGCAGACGGTCTTATCCAGTGTGACTTACAATCAGCTGATATATCCTCCCAGGTTTGGGTTGGACCATTGACCATAGTTACAGTTCAGCACATGTTCTGTATTATTTGGAAACGTTATGTATTTTTAGTTCATGTTTATTTGCCATGTGTAATGAAAACATCTTACTAACCAGAGTTCCCATGACAAAAACACATTCCATGTTTTTGTTTTTGTAAATGTGAACTTCTTGTTCCATGTTTTAGTTTTTGTAAATGTGAACTTCTTGTTCCATGTTTTTCCAGTGACTCCAGGAGGAGAGGGGTGTAAAGGTAAAGGCTGGGGCCGGCTGGATGAAGAGGAAGAGAGGAGAGGTTCCAGGAAGAAGGTCCGTATCAGGGGCTCACACAGAGAACACAGTGATGATGAGAGGTGAGAGGAGGGAGGAGAGGAGGGGGTGAGGGTGGGGGGGGCAGAGAGCAGGGGTCAGGGTGAGGGAGGGTGGGGGGCAGGGAGCAGGGGTCAGGGTGAGGGAGGGGGGGCAGGGAGCAGGAGTCAGGGTGAGGGAGGGTGGGGGGGAGACCAGGGGTCAGGGTGAGGGAGGTGGGGGGCAGGGAGCAGGGGGTCAGGGTGAGGGAGGGGGAGCAGGAGCAGGGTGAGGGAGGGTGGGGGGGGAGCAGGGGTCAGGGTGAGGGAGGGTGGGGGGTCAGGGAGCAGGGGTCAGGGTGAGGGAGGGGGAGCAGGGGTCAGGGTGAGGGAGGGTGGGGGGGACCAGGGGTCAGGGTGAGGGAGGGTGGGTGGGGCAGGGAGCAGGGTGAGGGAGGGTGGGGGGCAGGGAGCAGGGAGCAGGCGAGGGAGGGTGGGTGGGGGGCGGGGAGCAGGTGTCAGGGTGAGGGAGGGTGGGGGGGCAGGGAGCAGGGGTCAGGGTGAGGGAGGGTGGGGGGCAGGGGTCAGGGTGAGGGGAGGGTGGGGGGGCAGGGGTCAGGGTGAGGGAGGGGGGAGCAGGAGTCAGGGTGAGGGAGGGTGGGGGGGACCAGGGGGTCAGGGTGAGGGAGGGTGGGTGGGGCAGGGAGCAGGGTGAGGGAGGGTGGGGGGCAGGGAGCAGGGAGCAGGGCGAGGAGGGTGGGGGGCGGGGAGCAGGGGGTAAGGGGGAGGGAGGGAGGGAGGGAGGGAGGGAGGGAGGGTGGGTGGGTGGGTGGGCAGGGTGAGGGAGGGTGGGTGGGTGGGTGGGTGGGTGGGGGGGGAGCAGAATTCAGGGGGAGGGTGGGTGGGGGTGGCAGGGAGCAGGGTGAGGGAGGGTGGGTGGGTGCGTGGATGGGGGCAGGGGTCAGGGTGAGGGAGGGTGAGTGGGGGGGCGGGGAGAAGGGGTCAGGGAGAGGGAGGGTGGGGGGGGCAGGGGTGAGGGAGGAAGGGAGGAAGGGAGGGTGGGTGGGTCAGGACCAGGGAGTCTAACCTGATCCCAGACCTGTTTGTGCTGTCTTGCATGACAACGACCAGGCTACAACAGACCTTACTAAAACCAAAGTGGATAGTTAACATGCCACTATTTATGTGTCTATTTAGTGATTCTCTATAGCTCTTTATCTCCTGTCCTTACCAGCATCAAGGTCCCTCAGGAGGGGAACAGACAGAGGTCCTGCAGCGCCCCAAATCTCCGCAGGTCACCCAGACACAGCCCTGCCGTACTAGGGGTACCCAGCCTCACTGAGATGGGTAAGGACTGAAATAACATTATCAGAGATGGGTAAGGACTGAAATAACATTATCAGAGATGGGTAAGGACTGAAATAACATTATCAGAGATGGGTAAGGACTGAAATAACATTATCAGAGATGGGTAAGGACCTTATCAACAAAGTGTATGCCAATCAATAGCCACAATAATGTAATGTAGTGAAACCCTCTCCTCCCAGTAGAGAATGAAGACGGCTGCTACACCACTGAGCCAGAGAGACGGGCCGACGCATCCCCCAGCCAATCCTACCTCTGCATCCCCTTCCACAGGGAGGGGCCTGTTGCCGATGGTAACGCAGGAGGAGGCGGGGAGTACTGCCCTAGTTACCATAGCACCCCGGCCCCGGACACACCCCCCAGTAGGAAGAGTCCTGGTGGGCGGGGGAGGTCAGAGCTGGTGCTACTGGGCTGTGGGGCTTTGCTGGCTGCAGTGGGACTGGGCTTCAATATGACGACCCTGGCCCAGCCTGGGACTGGTTCTGGGGCTGGGACTCGGGCTGAGGGGGCTGGGGAGAGCAGCAAGCCACCTCGCTGGGAGGGCTTCTTCCACCGTACAGGGACAGGGGCCCAGAGACGGAGCACCAGTCCCCCCACACGCAAGCTCTTCAGGCGTGGAGGGGACAAGGAGAGCCCCCTGAAGCACTCGGTGGCGCCGGTGACGGAGCGGGTTGGAGGCGGACTGTTTCCGTCCTCTCTCACACTGCTGTCGCTGTCGTCTGTGTCGGACTGTAATTCTATGCGGTCTCTGTTACGATCTGATAGTGAGGAACTGTTGGTCTACCGCCCTGCCTCTCCCCGGGCCCCTGTTCAGCCTGTTCAGCCTCAGCTCCAGCCCCAAACCCTTGTTCACCCCGAGCCCCAGCCCCAGCATGCCCCACTCAACCCCTTGGTCAACACACACCTGGAGAGCTTCAAGCGTCACCCTCGGCAGTCCCTGACCCCGACTCATCTCCCCTCTGCTCCATCATCCTCACGCTGTCTACATCGGACCCCCTCCGACGGAGCCATCAAGACACGCTGCCCTCCAAACTATATCCACCCTTTTCCTTTACCCGTCAGAGCAACTCTGGAGACCACAGGTAGCCTTTACTGTTCTCCTACAGACATATTTTTTTTGTTGATCTGAGAAATGTTGATTCTGCTCTAGCTATATGACCTGATCTTTCTTAATATCCCTAGATGTTCTACAACTGTTTTTCTTTCTCTATTCCCCAAACAGCTGGAGGTCTCAGGGGTCTAAGTGACCACGTATCCCAGGTTCCCCGGTTGCCAGATCCAAATCTGGTGTTTCCCCCCACACCCCGCCGCCGCTGCCCTCCTGAACGACCTAAAACCCTGGACTTCCTGGTTAGACCACGCCCCTCGCCACGGGTGCGCTGCGACGTCTTCTCGGGCCAATCACCTGGGCGGGGCAGAGGAGGGGGGCAGGGACAGGGGAATGGAGAGTCCCCAGCCCACACCACCAGCACAGACACCCCTCCCACGGTGGAGTTTGGCAGGGACATGACCGCGCTACCTACCCCCTTGGAGCTCCCGACACCATCCCCAAGGAGGGGACACAGTCTGGAGGCCCCGACGCCCTCACCAAGGAGGGGACACCCAATGCTAACCCATCACATGGAGGTACTAGCCACCCCCATGGAGCCCCCTACACCCTGCTCAACCTCCCCACGGCGGAGGGGGGACAGTCTGCTGGACCAACACGACGAGGAACAGTGTCTGGACCCAACCCTCCCACTCTGCAAGCCCGAGTCCCAGTTCCCCAAATGCTCCCCGTACCGCTACCGGCCTGGGTTCTGGTCCTAACCCGGTCCAGTCTGGGTTCTGGTCCTAACCCAGTCCAGTCTGGGTTCTGGTCCTAACCCGGTCCAGTCTGGGTTCTGGTCCTCACCTGGTCCAACCTGGATTCTGATCTTAACTCAGTCCCTCTAGCGCTACCAGCCTGGGTTTTGGTTGTAAACTGATCCAATCTGGGTTGTGGTCCTAACCCGGTCTCGGTTGTGGTCCTAACCCGGTCCTTGTAATGCTACCGGCCTGGGTTCTGGTCCTAACCTGGTCCAGTCTGGGTTCTGGCCCTAACCTGGTCCAGTCTGGGCTCTGGTCCTAACCCGGTCCCCGTACTGCTACCAGCATGGGTTCTGGTCCTAACTTTGGATCCTCTCTTAAAATCCCAACAGAATCCTCTCCTAGAACCCTAGAAATACACCCAGCCCACACTGTTACAGAGGAGGAGAGGGTGACTGGGCCCAGCCCACACTGTTACAGAGGAGGATAGGGTGACTGGGCCCAGCCCACACTGTTACAGAGGAGGATAGGGTGACTGGGCCCAGCCCACACTGTTACAGAGGAAGATAGGGTGACTGGGCCCAGCCCACACTGTTACAGAGGAGGAGAGGGTGACTGGGCTCAGCCCACACTGTTACAGAGGAGGAGAGGGTGACTGGGCCCAGCCCACACTGTTACAGAGGAGGAGAGGGTGACTGGGCCCACTAATAGGCTCTTAGGCTCTGGATTGTTCATGCCACAGAATTCTCTTTTTGTTTGGTCTGAGTTCTTCTCTCACCTATACGGAGCAATATATTTAGAGAGCTGGGACATTGAGGTTTCTGCATTATGATGCATTCTACATGACACCACAACATTCTATGGCAGCCATGTTAAGCTCCCCATTAACATTAAACGGGGCATATTTAAACAAATGCTATGTCACGGAATGTCTAGAATTAGAACAATATTTGAAATTCTAAAAGTTGGACCTACTCTTTAAATATATGTCTCTGGTCCTATCTGTCTGTCTGTTATTAAAGTGGAACTGACAGCGTGTTAACTACTTTGCAGATATGAAACAAACAGACAATCATAATATCATTATAAAATATAAACTTCCCAGTTTATGCTACAGAACCAACTTTATAAGAGGTTTTAAAAATCGGTTCTGTTTTACTCAAAAACGTACAATAAGGTATTGGTGGCAGAATAAATGGATGCAGTTCAATGCATGAATACTATAATTCACCAATACATTTCTTGGTAGTCCCAAAAAAATTGCTATCAGGTTGTAAATCACAGCTCGTACATTTTTTTTTGCTGCCACCACCCATTCGGGATGCACTGTTTCAGTTTCAAATGACACAATCTTTGACAAAAACGGACGAAGGCTAATGTCAATACAGTCAAACTAGCAAGGGCAATGATCACAAGTCAGTCATAACGTGGCTAATAGGCTAGCCGCTAGCGTATCTATGTATGTAGCAAGTTAAAAAAACACAGGGCCTAACATTAGCTAGCGATCTGCTGGGAGGATGTCATGTCATTGGAGGAGTGACTGACCTACTTTCTCCCCCATCATCGTTTTTCGGTGGCTACAGCTCGAGAGATGCGGGTGTCATTTGGTTAGTTAGCAAGAAATGTGAATCGCTTTGCTAGCTAGCTATGCTGAACTTGAACGACTGTTATCCAGTTAGCATATCTCTTTACGAAGGCGCTGAATATGGCCGGTGTCAGTCAACTTTGGCAAAAAATTTAATTAAATTGTAGCCAGCAGCACAGTTGGTCACTAACGCTCTAGATAACATGAAAACATCCTAACCAGCTCTGCTAGGGCGAGTGAGGTGTTCTCTCATTTGTGTCTGGAAGTAGCTAGCAAACTAGCCACCTTTAGACAGTTGGCTTGACTGCGGTTGTGAGGAACGCTCGGATCAACCCTACTCCTCGGCCAGAGCGTCCAGTAAGCAATGGTAGTGTACACTCTGAATTTATGAACAGACAATCTGACAACGCTCTGAATTTATGAACAGACAATCTGACAACGCTCTGAATTTATGAACAGACAATCTGACAACGCTCTGAATTTATGAACAGACAATCTGTCAACGCTCTGAATTTATGAACAGACAATCTGACAACGCTCTGAATTTATGAACGCAGAGCGCACGCAAACACACACACACTGGAGGCAATTTACAGACACATCCTTAGTTGTCAATCAAATGTATTTGGCATAGATCAAATGGGTGGGCAGGCAAGTTCCCATTCAGTTGTCAAAACCTGGGTTGGGACAAGCATGCATCATTGGCAGGCAATGCTACAGAAGGACTAGCAGGCTACTACTCCCCATCGTTTATCAGTGCAATTTTGACGGCCAACTAGCTGAAAAATGTTATCTAATGTTCCCTCCTTAGATTTTAGCTAATCTCGCTCTGACTAGCATTAGTTGTTAATCTTGTTGTTAATGTGCATAACTGAGGGAGAGAGAGCTTACCTTTTCATAGTTGTTTGATCAATAGGACTGTAAAGTTCCCAAATGTAAGAGGACTCCCGTGGTATTTGCAGAAATCCATTCCGGTGTATTTTGTGGCTTTTGGCGAATGCATTCTAATGATCTAAAGTGGCGCTGTTGCAACTGCCTGTAAACACACAGTCCAGTTCAAAGTGAATGATGGCAGGCCCGTGTGGCAAATGGCTTGTTTGCATAAAGTCCTACTGTAGCTCTGATTGACTATGGCACACCAGTCTGCATAGACTCTGGTCCTGGACGAGATAGATGTTTTTATTAGGTTTTATTTACTGCAGTGTCTATTAATTGTCCAAACGCACGGCCACTTTCCCACTCTATATTACTATTGAATTTTCACATACCTTACTCTACGTCATTCCCAAAACATTCTATGATTTTATGAAAACGTGAAAATGACCATATCTAAGTGCTTGTTTGTCAGAAAATGTTTAAAAAAATAAGTGTACTATTCTTCCTGGGGGTGTATATGAACAGACTGTAATAAGATTTAAAGTTGCTAAAACGCTGGCAGTTCCACTTTAGACTTACTGTAAATCCCTATGATGAGCTGATGCTATGGCTGGAGTGCTGCTGGCTGGGATCCAGCACAGGCCTGGGGCGCTGATAACGTCACAAAGCTTTACATTTTTTTTTTTTTGTATTCAAGAGTTCAAGATTGTGCATTTAAACAAGTGCACTTTTTGGGCAGCGTCATGAATGTAAAGCTTGGTTTTGTTTGAGTATTTCTCCCATTTTTATTCAGTGTTATTTTCTGCAAGCAAAAAAAAAACTCAACTCGCTCTGTGTCACTTGATTGATTTTGTATCTCGTCACACTTGAATGTTTTCTGCCGTTTTATATAATGGGCTGCTGCTTGTGTTACAGTCACGCTTCCTTCCTTCTGTTAGATCTCTGTATTCGCGTCCCAAATAGCACCCTATTCCCTTTATAGTGTACTAGATAGTGTACTAGATAGTGTACTACTATTGAACAGGGCCCATAGAGGCCCATTTGGGACGCACACTACATCTCAAATCTTCACCACTGAACACTTCCAGAAAATATCCCGATAAAAGGGATGTTTGTAAATGAACACGTCACTTTGCACCGCCCATCACCACAGGGATTCAGTGACATGCTATAACCATATAGATGATGTAAATATATCTCTATCGGGATTTGGGTCAATTCCATTTCAATTCCAGTCAATTCAGGAAGTACATTGAAATTCCAATTCCAATTCTCTTCAATGCTTTTCAATGAGGATTTGGAATTGGGAACTTGGTTTACTTTCTGAATTGACTGTAATTTAAATGGAATTGACCCCAACCCTGATCTCTACATACAGTTGAAGTCGGAAGTTTACATACACCTTAGCCAAATACATTTAAACTCAGTTTTTCACAATTCCTGACATTTAATCCCTGTTTTAGGGCAGTTGGGATCACCACTTTATTTTAAGAATGTGAAATGTCAAAATAATAGTAGAGAGAATGATTTTATTTCAGCTTTAATTTCTTTCATCACATTCCCAGTGGGTCAGACGTTTACATACACTCAATTAGTATTTGGTAGCATTGCCTTTAAATTGTTTAACTTGGGTCAAACGTTTCAGGTAGCCTTCCACAAGCTTCCCACAATAAATTGGGTGAATTATGGCCCATTCCTCCTGACAGAGCTGGTGTAACTGAGTCAGGTTTGTAGGCCTCCTTGCTCGCACACGCTTTTTCAGTTCTGCCCACATATTTTCTATAGGATTGAGGTCAGGGCTTTGTGATGGCCACTCCAATACCTTGACTTTGTTGTCCTTAAGCCATTTTGCCACAACTTTGGAAGTATGCTTGGGGTCATTGTCCATTTGGAAGACCCATTTGCGACCAAGCTTTAACTTCCTGACTGATGTCTTGAGATGTTGCTTCAATATATCCACATAATTTTCCTTCCTCATGATGCCATCTATTTTGTGAAGTGCACCAGTCCCTCCTGCAGCAAAGCACCCCCACAGCATGATGCTGCCACCCCCGTGCTTCACGGTTGGGATGGTGTTCTCCGGCTTTATGGCGGTTTTGGAGCAGTGGCTTCTTCCTTGCTGAGCAGCCTTTCAGGTTATGTCGATATAGGACTCGTTTTACTGTGGATATACAGTGAGGGAAAAAAGTATTTGATCCCCTGCTGATTTTGTACGTTTGCCCACTGACAAAGAAATGATCAGTCTATAATTTTAATGGTAGGTTTATTTGAACAGTGAGAGACAGAATAACATCAAAAAAATCCAGAAAAACGCATGTCAAAAATGTTATAAATTGATTTGCATTTTAATGAGGGAAATAAGTATTTGACCCCCTCTCAATCAGAAAGATTTCTGGCTCCCAGGTGTCTTTTATACAGCTAACGAGCTGAGATTAGGAGCACACTCTTAAAGGGAGTGCTCCTAATCTCAGCTTGTTACCTGTATAAAAGACACCTGTCCACAGAAGCAATCAATCAATCAGATTCCAAACTCTCCACCATGGCCAAGACCAAAGCGCTCTCCAAGGATGTCAGGGACAAGATTGTAGACCTACACAAGGCTGGAATGGGCTACAAGACCATCGCCAAGCAGCTTGGTGAGAAGGTGACAACAGTTGGTGCGATTATTCGCAAATGGAAGAAACACAAAATAACTGTCAATCTCCCTCGGCCTGGGGCTCCATGCAAGATCTCACCTCGTGGAGTTGCAATGATCATGAGAACGGTGAGGAATCAGCCCAGAACAACACGGGAGGATCTTGTCAATGATCTCAAGGCAGCTGGGACCATAGTCACCAAGAAAACAATTGGTAACACACTACACCGTGAAGGACTGAAATCCTGCAACGCCCGCAAGGTCCCCCTGCTCAAGAAAGCCCATATACAGGCCCGTCTGAAGTTTGCCAATGAACATCTGAATGATTCAGAGGAGAACTGGGTGAAAGTGTTGTGGTCAGATGAGACCAAAATTGAGGTCTTTGGCATCAACTCAACTCGCCGTGTTTGGAGGAGGAGGAATGCTGCCTATGACCCCGAGAACACCATCCCCACCGTCAAACATGGAGGTGGAAACATTATGCTTTGGGGGTGTTTTTCTGCTAAGGGGACAGGACAACTTCACCGCATCAAAGGGACGATGGACGGGGCCATGTACCGTCAAATCTTGGGTGAGAACCTCCTTCCCTCAGCCAGGGCATTGAAAATGGGTCGTGGATGGGTATTCCAGCATGACAATGAGCCAAAACACACGGCCAAGGCAACAAAGGAGTGGCTCAAGAAGAAGCACATTAAGGTCCTGGAGTGGCCTAGCTAGTCTCCAGACCTTAATCCCATAGAAAATCTGTGGAGGGAGCTGAAGGTTCGAGTTGACAAACAGCAGCCTCGAAACCTTAATGACTTGGAGAAGATCTGCAAAGAGGAGTGGGACAAAATCCCTCCTGAGATGTGTGCAAACCTGGTGGCCAACAACAAGAAACATCTGACCTCTGTGATTGCCAACAAGGGTTTTGCCACCAAGTACTAAGTCATGTTTTGCAGAGGGGTCAAATACTTATTTCCCTCATTAAAATGCAAATCAATTTATAACATTTTTGACATGCGTTGTTCTGGATTTTTTTGTTGTTATTCTGTCTCTCACTGTTCAAATAAACCTACCATTAAAATTATAGACTGATCATTTCTTTGTCAGTGGGCAAACGTACAAAATCAGCAGGGGATCAAATACTTTTTTCCCTCACTGTAGATACTTTTGTATCTGTTTCCTCCAGCATCTTCACAAGGTCCTTTGCTGTTGTTCTGGGATTGATTTGCACGTTTCGCACCAAAGTACGTTCATCTCTAGGAGACAGAACGCGTCTCCTTCCTGAGCGGTATGACGGCTGCGTGGTCCCATGGTGTTTATACTTGCGTACTATTGTTTGTACAGATGAACGTGGTACCTTCAGGCGTTTGGAAATTGCTCCCAAGGATGAACCAGACTTGTGGAGGTCTACAAATTTTTTTTCTGAGGTCTTTGCTGATTTCTTTTGATTTTCCCATGATGTCAAGCAAAGAGGCACTGAGTTTGAAGGTAGGCCTTGAAATACATCCACAGGTACACCTCCAATTGACTCAAATGATGTCAATTAGCCTATCAGAAGCTTCTAAAGCCATGACATCATTTTCTGGAATTTTCCAAGCTGTTTAAAGGCACAGTCAACTTAGTGCATGTAAACTTCTGACCCACTGGAATTGTGATACAGTGAATTATAAGTGAAATAATCTGTCTGTAAACAATTGTTGGAAAAATTACTTGTGTCATGCACAAAGTAGATGTCCTAACCGACTGGCCAAAACTATAGTTTGTTAACAAGAAATTTGTGGAGTGGTTGAAAAAACGAGTTTTAATGACTCCAACCTAAGTGTATGTAAACTTCTGACTTCAACTGTATATTTCTCTGATTATGCTTATATAAAATACATTGTATGTACTTTGTCTGAGGCCCGGTATGTATGATCCGTGAGAATTATCACTAGAATATGTGCTGCAGTGTGTCAAACCTGTCTATTGTATAGCCTGAGTGTCAGTCTGTTTGGGCTGTCATACCATCTCCTTGGCACTCATTACGAGCACAAACAGAGGGGTGTACTACAAAGCAGGATCCATCCGCTAACTTGCCTAAATATTCTAAAATAACTTTCTATTTCTTAGGAAGATGAGCTTAAAATGGGTATTGGTCTAATTGACTCAACAACCAAAAACACATATTTAAGTTTAGCTTTCTTAAAAAGCCCAGTGCAGTCAAAAATGTGATTTTCCTTTGTTTTATATTTATTTCCACACAATGAGGTTGGAACAATACTGTGAAATTGTGAAAATGATGATAATGGCCTTTTAGTGTAAGAGCTGTTTGAAAAGACCACCTGAAATTTCAGCCTGTTTTGGTGGGATGGAGTTTTGGCCTGCCTGGCGACATCACTAGGCGGGATAAGTTAATAGACCAATAACAAAGTGAGTTTCAAACCTCTGCCAATAACAGCTAGTTTTCAGGTTACTCATCCCTCCCCATTAGTCTTGACCAATTAGGCACCCCTTACTCAGACCACTCCCAGACAGTCCAAGCAAAATTCTTGCTTAAGATATTGCTCTTTGACCGGTTTAATTGAAAACAACCACAGTAAGACACTTAATTGTTACCTAGAAATGATTTGATATTGAGACAAAAACGTCTGCATTGGACCTTTTTTAATGATCTAGAAAATCAAAAGTTTTTTATGGTTGTTTATCAAAGTTAGGAGCAGCAGGGAGCCTAGCTTTTAAAAGCATTGGGCCCAGTAACGGAAAGGTCGCCGGTTCGAATCCCAGAGCAGCACAAGGTCAAAACATGGTCAATGTGCCCTTGAGCAAAGCACTAAACCCTAATTGCTCTTGTAAGTCTCTCTGGATAACAGCGTCTGCTAAACGACGTAAATGTTACCTGGCTAACTCATTGAGCCTGCTTAGTATTATACCCTCTGATCTGGCACCACTAGGGCTATGTCTATTGTCTAAAGAGAAACAGCTGTATTATTACTCTGTAGATAACTAACATGTCTCATAAGCTATTGTTGGAATGATTTGGAGATTGGATTCAATGTGTCCGGTGTGTGTTTTTGCGACGGACTTCACTGCATTCGGACGGCAGGTAGCTTAGTGGTTAAGAGCGTTGTTGTGCCAGTAACCGAAAGGTCGCTGGTTCTAATCCCCGAGCCGACTAGGTGAAAAATCTGTCTGTGCCCTTGAGCAAGGCACTAAACCCTAATTGCTCCTGTAAGTCGCTCTGGATAAGAGTGTCTGCTAAATGACTAAAATGTAAATGTAAATTCTGTCTTGCCTGACAAAACCAACTGAAACAGGCCCTGGTGGCATGTCATAGTTATTTTTTTATTAATTAATTTATATTTGTCTTTATTTATAATGTATTTATTTGATTATTTATTTATTTTTGTATTTATTTTGTTTTCGCCTTGCTTTTTAATGTCTCTGAGTGTTAGTTTAAAAATGTTTGCAAGTTTCTATTGTGTCTTTAAGGGTCTTTATTGTGAAGCTATATAGCAGGTGTGACAGGTGCAGCCGGGTTATAAGGGGTGGAGGATACACTGCAATACCACGTTAATTACAAGCTCCCAGAGTTGAATTGAGGCTGACTGTGAAACTTCCTGTTAAGCATTGCTTTCTATTGACACACCTCTTCTTTAAAAGATGATCGACTGCCAACATGACTCTTTCAGTATTGAATCTGTATGTTCTCAACCAGCCTCTAGACCACGTGTCCAACTCATTCCACGGAGGGCCGAGTGTCTGTTAGGTTTTCACTCCTCCGCTGTACTTGATTGATGAATGAAGGGTCACTGATTAGTAAGGAACTCCCCCTCACCTGGTTGTCTAGGTCTTAATTGAAAGGAAAAAAACAAACAAAAAAACAGCAGACACTAGGCCCTCCATGGAATGAGTTTGACCCCCCTGGTCTAGATCCTGCAGTATCCTATCAACTGAGTTACATGCATTCTATCAACTGAGTTACATGCATTCTATCAACTGAGTTACATGCATCCTATCAACTGAGTTTCATGCGTTATTAGAATGAATCCAATGTGAATGCAGTGTGGAGAATGTACATAACAACTGACTGTTCTGTTCTATATAATAATAAGAATTAAACCAACCTGGGTGCTTTACTCTAAAGGTCTACTGTTCCTGGATTAATACATAGGAACAGTGTTGGAGAACCCTGGACTAGATAGATGTAAACCTACAGGATGGTAGCTCTCCAGGAACAGGGTTGGAGAGCCCTGGACTAGATAGATGTAAACCTACAGGAGGGTATCTCTCCAGGAACAGGGTTGGAGAGCCCTGGACTAGATAGATGTAAACCTACAGGAGGGTATCTCTCCAGGAACAGGGTTGGAGAGCCCTGGACTAGATAGATGTAAACCTACAGGAGGGTATCTCTCCAGGAACAGGGTTGGAGAGCCCTGGACTAGATAGATGTAAACCTACAGGAGGGTATCTCTCCAGGAACAGGGTTGGAGAGCCCTGGACTAAACAAAAGATGACGAAGTTGAGACTGACTATTGACTGTCTGGAGCACCCTAGACTGACTATCGACTGTCTGGAGCACCCTAGACTGTCTGTCGACTGGCTGGAGCACCCTAGACTGACTGTCGACTGTTTGGAGCACCCTAGACTGACTGTTGACTGTCTGGAGCACCCTAGACTGACTGTGTCAACTGCTGGAGCACCCTAGACTGACTGTCGACTGTCTGGAGCACGCCGCGTCTGACTGTCGACTGTCTGGAGCACCCTAAACTGACTATCAACTGGAGCACCCTAGACTGACTACCGACTGTTTGGAGCGCCCTAGACTGACTATCCACTGTCTGGAGCACCCTAGACTGACTATCAACTGTCTGGAGCACCCTAGACTGACTATCAACTGTCTGGAGCACCCTAGACTGACTATCCACTGTCTGGAGCACCCTAGACTGACTATCGACTGTCTGGAGCACCCTAGACTAACTATCAACTGGAGCACCCTAGACTGACTATCTGCTGTCTGGAGCACCCTAGACTGACTATCGACTGTCTGGAGCACCCTAGACTGACTATCAACTGGAGCACCCTAGACTGACTATGCACTGTCTGGAGCACCCTAGACGGACTATTCCCTGGAGCACCCTAGACTGACTATCAACTGTCTGGAGAACCCTAGAGAGACTATTTACTGTCTGGAGCACCCTAGACTGACTATCAACTATCTGGAGAACCCTAAACGGACTATTCACTGGAGCACCCTAGACTGACTGTCAACTGTCTGGAGGACCCTAGACTTACTATCAACTGGAGCACCCTAGACTGCCTATCAAATGTCTGGAGCACCCTAGACTGACTATCGGCTGTCTGGATTACCCAAGACTATCAACTGGAGCACCGTAGACTATCTACTGTCTGGAGCACCCTAAACTGACTATACACTGGAGCACCCTAGACTGACTATCGACTGTCTGGAGCACCCTAGACTGACTGTCAACTGTCTGGAGGACCCTAGACTGACTATCGACTGTCTGGAGCACCCTAGACTGACTATCGACTGTCTGGAGCACCCTAGACTAACTATCAACTGGAGCACCCTAGACTGACTATCGGCTGTCTGGAGCACCCTAGACTGACTATCGACTGTCTGGAGCACCCTAGACTGACTATCAACTGGAGCACCCTAGACTGACTATCCACTGTCTGGAGCACCCTAGACTGACTATCGACTGTCTGGAGCACCCTAGACTGACTATGCACTGTCCGGAGCACCCTAGACTGACTATTCCCTGGAGCACCCTAGACTGACTATCAACTGTCTGGAGCACCCTAGACTGACTATCAACTGTCTGGAGCACCCTAGACTGACTATCGACTTTCTGGAGCACCCTAGACTGACTATCGACTGTCTGGAGAACCCTAGACTGACTATCCACTGTCTGGAGCACCCTAGACTGACTATCGACTGTCTGGAGCACCCTAGACTAACTATCAACTGGAGCACCCTAGACTGACTATCGGCTGTCTGGAGCACCCTAGACTGACTATCGACTGTCTGGAGCACCCTAGACTGACTATCGACTGTCTGGAGCACCCTAGACTGACTGTCAACTGTATGGAGGACCCTAGACTGACTATCGACTGTCTGGAGCACCCTAGACTGACTATCAACTGGAGCACCCTAGACTGACTATGCACTGTCTGGAGCACCCTAGACTGACTATCCACTGTCTGGAGCACCCTAAACTGACTATACACTGGAGCACCCTAGACTGACTACCGACTGTCTGGAGCACCCTAGATTGAATATCAACTATCTGGAGAACCCTAGACTGACTATCATCTGTCTGGAGAATCCTAGACTGACTATACACTTTTTGGAGCACCCTAGACGGACTATCGACTGTCTGGAGAACCCTAGACTGACTATTTAATGTCTGGAGCACCTTAGACTGACTATCAACTATCTGGAGAACCCTAAACGGACTATTCACTGGAGCACCCTAGACTGACTGTCAACTGTCTGGAGGACCCTAGACTGACTATCAACTGTCTGGAGGACCCTAGACTGACTATCGACTGTCTGGAGCACCCTAGACTGACTATCGACTGTCTGGAGCACCCTAGACTGACTATCGACTGTCTGGAGCACCCTAGACTGACTATCGGCTGTCTGGAGCACCCTAGACTGACTATCCACTGTCTGGAGCACCCTAGACTGACTATCGACTGTCTGGAGCACCCTAGACTGACTATCGACTGTCTGGAGCACCCTAGACTGACTATCAACTGGAGCACCCTAGACTGACTATGCACTGTCCGGAGCACCCTAGACTGACTATTCCCTGGAGCACCCTAGACTGACTATCAACTGTCTGGAGCACCCTAGACTGACTATCGACTGTCTGGAGCACCCTAGACTGACTATCAACTGTTTGTAGCACCCTAGACTGACTATCGACTGTCTGGAGCACCCTAGACTGACTATCGACTGTGTGGAGCACCCTAGACTGATTATCAACTGGAGCACCCTAGACTGACTATCCACTGTCTGGAGCACCCTAGACTGACTACCGACTGTCTTGAGCACCCTAGATTTACTATCCACTGTCTGGAGCACCCTAGACTGACTATTCACTGTCTGGAGCACCCTAGACTAACTATCAACTGGAGCACCCTAGACTGACTATCGGCTGTCTGGAGCACCCTAGACTGACTATCCACTGTCTGGAGCACCCTAGACTGACTATCAACTGGAGCACCCTAGACTGACTATGCACTGTCCGGAGCACCCTAGACTGACTATTCCCTGGAGCACCCTAGACTGACTATCAACTGTCTGGAGAACCCTAGACAGACTATTTACTGTCTGGAGCACCCTAGACTGACTATCGACTATCTGGAGAACCCTAAACTGACTATTCACTGGAGCACCCTAGACTGACTGTCAACTGTCTGGAGGACCCTAGACTTACTATCAACTGTCTGGAGCACCCTAGACTGACTATCGACTGTCTGGAGCACCCTAGACTGACTATCGACTGTCTGGAGCACCCTAGACTAACTATCAACTGGAGCACCCTAGACTGACTATCAACTGTCTGGAGCACCCTAGACTGACTATCGACTGTCTGGAGCACCCTAGACTGACTATTCACTGGAGCACCCTAGACTGACTGTCAACTGTCTGGAGGACCCTAGACTGACTATCGACTGTCTGGAGCACCCTAGACTGACTATCAACTGTCTGGAGAACCCTAGACTGACTATCAACTGGAGCACTCTAGACTGACTATCGACTGTCTGGAGCACCCTAGACTGACTATCAACTGTCTGGAGAACCCTAGACTGACTATCAACTGGAGCACCCTAGACTGACTATCAACTGTCTGGAGCATCCTAGACTGACTATCGACTGGAGCACCCTAGACTGACTATCAACTGTCTGGAGCACCCTAGACTGACTATCAACTGGATCACCGTAGACTGACTATCGGCGGTCTGGAGCACCCTAGACAGACAATCAACTGTCTGGAGCACCCTAGACGGATTATTCACTGTTTGGAGCACCCTAGACTGACTATCGACTGTCTGGAGCACCCTAGACTGACTATCAACTGTCTGGAGCACCCTAGACTGACTATCGATTGTCTGGAGCACCCTAGACTGACTATCGACTGTCTGGAGCACCCTAGACTGACTATCGACTGTCTGGAGCACCCTAGACTGACTATTCACTGGAGCACCCTAGACTGACTGTCAACTGTCTGGAGGACCCTAGACTGACTATCGACTGTCTGGAGCACCCTAGACTGACTATCAACTGTCTGGAGAACCCTAGACTGACTATCAACTGGAGCACCCTAGACTGACTATCAACTGTCTGGAGAACCCTAGACTGACTATCAACTGGAGCACTCTAGACTGACTATCGGCTGTCTGGAGCACCCTAGACTGACTATTCCCTGGAGCACCCTAGACTGACTATCGACTGGAGCACCCTAGACTGACTATGCACTGTCTGGAGCACCCTAGACTGACTATCCACTGTCTGGAGCACCCTAGACTGACTATTCACTGTCTGGAGAACCCTAGACTGACTATCCACTGTCTGGAGAACCCTAGAGTGACTATCAACTGTCTGGAGAACCTTAGAGTGACTATCAAATGTTTGGAGAACCCTAGACTTGAGTACAAATCATAGTAAATAATCAAAGGTATTTCTTATTCAAGACACTGTACATGTATGCTTCCTTTCCCCTTGAAAATCTACATGGAGTGTTTTTGATGTAATTATTTGTGCTTCTGATAGTCTGGTTCTGTTCCATCTATTGACTTCAGATAAACTGGTTCTGTTCCATCTAGTGACTTCAGATAGACTGGTTCTGTTGCATCTAGTGACTTCAGATAGGCTGGTTCTGTTACATCTAGTGACTTCAGATAGGCTGGTTCTGTTACATCTAGTGACTTCCTTCCTAGCCTTGTTGCAGTGTGTCACTTGATGCGTCCCAAATGGCACCCTATTCCCTATGGGCCCTGTATCTATGGGCCCTGTATCTATGGGCCCTGTATCTATGGGCCCTGCATCTATGGGCCCTGTATCTATGGGCCCTGTATCTATGGGCACTGTATCTATGGGCCCTGTATCTATGGGCCCTGTATCTATGGGCCCTGTATCTATGGGCCTTGTATCTATGGGCCTTGTATCTATGGGCCCTGTATCTATGGGCCCTGTATCTATGGGCCCTGTATCTATGGGCACTGTATCTATGGGCCCTGTATCTATGGGCCCTGTATCTATGGGCCTTGTATCTATGGGCCCTGTATCTATGGGCCCTGTATCTATGGGCCCTGTATCTATGGGCCCTGTATCTATGGGCCCTGTATCTATGGGCCCTGTATCTATGGGCCCTGTATCTATGGGCCCTGCATCTATGGGCCCTGTATTTATGGCCCCTGTATCTATGGGCCTTGTATCTATGGGCCCTGTATCTATGGGCCCTGTATCTATGGGCCCTGTATCTATGGGCCCTGTATCTATGGGCCCTGTATCTATGGGCCCTGTATCTATGGGCCCTGGTAATAAGTAGTATAAGTATTTGACCCCCTCTCAATCAGAAAGATTTCTGGCTCCCAGGTGTCTTTTATACAGGTAACGAGCTGAGATTAGGAGCACACTCTTAAAGGGAGTGCTCCTAATCTCATCTTGTTACCTGTATAAAAGACACCTGTCCACAGAAGCAATCAATCAATCAGATTCCAAACTCTCCACCATGGCCAAGACCAAAGATCATCGCCAAGCAACTTGGTGAGAAGATGACAACAGTTGGTGTGATTATTTGCAAATGGAAGAAACACAAAATAACTGTCAATCTCCCTCGGCCTGGGGCTCCATGCAAGATCTCACCTTGTGGAGTTGCAATGATCATAAGAACGGTGAGGAATCAGCCCAGAACTACATGGGAGGACCTTGTCAATGATCTCAAGGCAGCTGGGACCATAGTCACCAAGAAAACAATTGGTAACACACTACACCGTGAAGGACTGAAATCCTGCAGCGCCCGCAAGGTCCCCCTGCTCAAGAAAGCACATATACAGGGCCGTCTGAAGTTTGCCGATGAACAACTGAATGATTCAGAGGAGAACTGGGTGAAAGTGTTGTGGTCAGATGAGACCAAAATGGAGCTCTTTGGCATCAACTCAACTCGCCGTGTTTGGAGGAGGAGGAATGCTACCTATGACCCCAAGAACATCATCCCCACCGTCAAACATGGAGGTGGAAACATTATGCTTTGGGGGTGTTTTTCTGCTAAGGGGACAGGAAAACTTCACCGCATCAAAGGGACGATGGACGGGGCCATGTACCGTCAAACTTGGGTGAGAAACTCCTTCCCTCAGCAAGGGCATTGAAAATGGGTCGTGGATGGGTATTCCAGCATGACAATGACCCGAAACACACGGCCAAAGCAACAAAGGAGTGGCTCAAGAAGAAGCAGTCTCCAAACCTTAATCCCATAGAAAATCTGTGGAGGGAGCTGAAGGTTCAAGTTGCCAAACGTCAGCCTCGAAACCTTAATGACTTTTAGAAGATCTGCAAAGAGGAGTGGAACAAAATCCCTCCTGACATGTGTGCAAACCTGGTGGCCAACTACAAGAATCGTCTGACCTCTGTGATTGCCAACAAGGGTTTTGCCACCAAGTACTTAGTCATGTTTTGCAGAGGGGTCAAATACTTATTTCCCTCATTTAAAATGCAAATCAATTTATAACATTTTTGAGATGTGTTTTTCTGGATTTTTTTGTTGTTATTCTGTCTCTCACTGTTCAAATAAACCTACCATTAAAATTATAGACTGATCATGTCTTTGTCAGTGGGCAAACGTACAAAATCAGCAGGGGATCAAATACTTTTTTCCCTCACTGTACTTAAAGCATTTTATTTTATAAAGTAAGCTAGCCTTTTTATATTTTGTGATATTCAATCTCTAAATATAGTCTTTAAATGTATATTATAGGTAACGGTAATACCCATATATTATCAACATGACTTGCCAAAGATTTAAAAATCGAAATAACCTACAGTGGGGAAAAAAAGTATTTAGTCAGCCACCAATTGTGCAAGTTCTCCCACTTAAAAAGATGAGAGAGGCCTGTAATTTTCATCATAGGTACACGTCAACTATGACAGACAAAATGAGAAAAAAAAATCCAGAAAATCACATTGTAGGATTTTTAATGAATGTATTTGCAAATTATGGTGGAAAATAAGTATTTGGTCAATAACAAAAGTTTCTCAATACTTTGTTATATACCCTTTGTTGGCAATGACACAGGTCAAACGTTTTCTGTAAGTCTTCACAAGGTTTTCACACACTGTTGCTGGTATTTTGGCCCATTCCTCCATGCATATCTCCTCTAGAGCAGTGATGTTTTGGGGCTGTCGCTGGGCAACACGGACTTTCAACTCCCTCCAAAGATTTTCTATGGGGTTGAGATCTGGAGACTGGCTAGGCCACTCCAGGACGTTGAAATGCTTCTTACGAAGCCACTCCTTCGTTGCCCGGGCGGTGTGTTTGGGATCATTGTCATGCTGAAAGACCCAGCCACGTTTCATCTTCAATGCCCTTGCTGATGGAAGGAGGTTTTCACTCAAAATCTCACGATACACGGCCCCATTCATTCTTTCCTTTACACGGATCAGTCGTCCTGGTCCCTTTGCAGAAAAACAGCCCCAAAGCATGATGTTTCCACCCCCATGCTTCACAGTAGGTATGGTGTTCTTTGGATGCAACTCAGCATTCTTTGTCCTCCAAACACGACGAGTTGAGTTTTTACCAAAACGTTCTATTTTGGTTTCATCTGACCATATGACATTCTCCCAATCCTCTTCTGGATCATCCAAATGCACTCTAGCAAACTTCAGATGGGCCTGGACATGTACTGGCTTAAGCAGGGGGACACGTCTGGCACTGCAGGATTTGAGTCCCTGGCGGCGTAGTGTGTTACTGATGGTAGGCTTTGTTACTTTGGTCCCAGCTCGCTGCAGGTCATTCACTAGGTCCCCCTGTGTGGTTCTGGGATTTTTGCTCACCGTTCTTGTGATCATTTTGACCCCACGGGGTGAGATCTTGCGTGGAGCCCCAGATCGAGGGAGATTATCAGTGGTCTTGTATGTCTTCCATTTCCTAATAATTGCTCCCACAGTTGATTTATTCAAACCAAGCTGCTTACCTATTGCAGATTCAGTCTTCCCAGCCTGGTGCAGGTCTACAATTTTGTTTCTGGTGTCCTTTGACAGCTCTTTGGTCTTGGCCATAGTGGAGTTTGGAGTGTGACTGTTTGAGGTTGTGGACAGGTGTCTTTTATACTGATAACAAGTTCAAACAGGTGCCATTAATACAGGTAATGAGTGGAGGACAGAGGAGCCTCTTAAAGAAGAAGTTACAGGTCTGTGAGAGCCAGAAATCTTGCTTGTTTGTAGGTGACCAAATACTTATTTTCCACCATAATTTGCAAATAAATTCATTAAAAATCCTACAATGTAATTTTCTGGATTTTTTTTCCTCAATTTGTCTGTCATAGTTGACGTGTACCTATGATGAAAATTACAGGCCTCTCTCATCTTTTTAAGTGGGAGAACTTGCACAATTGGTGGCTGACTAAATACTTTTTTTCCCCACTGTATATAGATAAAACACAAACAAGTGTTGTTTTGGCTCGGTTTCTAACAGTGGGAGGTTGGAAAACAGTGATTCCCTAGCCCAGTTTATACCTGTCACTTACATCAAAACAGTGATTCTCTAGCCCAGTTTATACTTGGCGCTAACATGCATCACAGGAGGCCGTTGATGGGAGGACGGCTCATAATAATCCATCAATTTTGATTGTGCCCACATTTTTCAGAAATGCGTCTTCACATTCCAAGATGGCGTAGTAGTGAGGTTGTGTTTTTTTTGTTTTTTTTGTCTTTTTCGTATATATTTCTCAATCTCACTTTCCATCCTTTAACTAAATATACTTTCCTGCAACCCGCCTCACCCAATGTGGAACGGAACGGATTCTATTATTTCTTTATACCTTCTTATCTAAAACATCCGGCTGAAACTAGCCAGCTAACTAGCTACTTGCTATTAGCCACCGTTAGCGGTTTTCACCATTGTCCATGGCCTGCACTACCTACCAGCCAGCTCTAGCCTGGACAATTATCGGCCGGTCTGCACATCGCGCTATCGAGCCATAGCATATCGGATTTTCTGCCGGAATCACTGAATCACTGGACCTTAACACCGGATCATCGCAACTAGCTAGCTGCAACCGAATGGCTGTTGTTGTTGTTTGCTAATCACCACTGTCCAGAAGCAAGCCCCAGTTAGCCTTGAGCTAGCCTCGAGCCAGGCCCATCTCCCGGCTATCTACCTCTCTGTCAACCGGACGGGACCTCCTAGTGTTGACACGGAGCCCCGCCGATCCATCACGACTGGTCTGCCGACGTAATCGTCTGATGTGGTTTCAACAGGCTTCCCGTTGCGACGACCACGAAGATACATTTGCTAGCTCCGGCCCGCTAGCACACGCAATCAACAGCCGTGCCTCCTGCTCACCTGTGCCATAGCAGCCACTGAACTGCTCCCGGACTCACCTATTGCTGTTCACTGGACTTTATGATCACTTAGCTATACAGCTGATGCCTGCTGGACTGTTCCTTTATACGGTACCCCATCCTGTTTATCTGTTTAGCCTCAGCTCAAACTTTTGTCGCCATTACCAACTGTTGTCTTAGCTCTCTCGAATAACACCTGTGATTGCTTTATGCCTCTCTCCCATGTCAATATGCCTTGCCTATTGCTGTTTCGGTTAGTTCTTACTGTAGTTTTTCACTGTAGAGCCCCCAGTCCCGCTCAACCTGCCTCAGATAGCTCCTTTGTCTCACTCCCCACACACGCGGAGACCGGCTCAATCGGTGCCTCCAGTGATGCTATCTCTTTCATCGTTACCCAACGCTTAGGTTTACCTCCACTGTACTCATATCCTTCCATATCCTTGTCTGAACATAATGCCCTGAATCTATTCTACAACGCCCGGAAATCTGCCCCTTTTATTCTCTGTACCCAACGCACTAGAAGACCAGTTCTTAAAGCCTTTAGCCGTATCCTTATTCTATTCCTCCTCTGTTCCTCTGGTGATGTAGAGGTTAACCCAGGCCCTGTAGCCCCCAGTATCACTCCTACTCCCCAGGCGCTATCATTTGTTGACTTCTGTAACCGCAAAAGCCTTGGTTTCTTGCATGTTACCATCAGAAGCCTCCTCCCTAAGTTTGAGTTATTCACTACGTTAGCACACTCCGCCAACCCTGATGTTCTAGCAGTGTCTGAATCCTGGCTTAGGAAGGCCACCAAAGATTCAGAAATTTCCATTCCCAACTACAACATTTTCCATCTAGATAGAACTGCCAAAGGGGGCGGAGTTGCAATCTACTGTAGAGAACTCTATCATACTATCCAGGTCTGTGCCCAAACAGTTTGAGCTTCTACTTCTAAAAATCCACCTTTCCAGAAATAAGTCTCTCACTGTTGCCGCTTGCTACAGACCCCCCTCAGCCCCCAGCTGTGCCCTGGACACCATATGTGAATTGATTGCCCCCCATCTATCCTCAGAGTTCGTACTGCTTGGTGACCTAAACTGGGATACGCTGAACACCCCTGCCGTCCAACAATCTAAACTAGATGCTCTCAATCTCACACAAATTATCAAGGAACCTACCAGGTACAACCCTAAATCCGTTAACATGGGCACCCTCATAGATATCATCCTGACTAATTTACCCTCTAAATACACCTCCGCTGTCTTCAACCAGGATCTCAGCGATCACTGCCTCATTGCCTGCGTCCATAATGTGTCCACGGTCAAATGACCACCCCTCATCACTGTCAAATGCGCCCTAAAACACTTCAGCGAGCAGGCCTTTCTAATTGACCTGGCCCGGGTATCCTGGATGGATATTGACCTCATTCCGTCAGTAGAGGATGCCTGGTTGTTCTTTAAAAGTGCTTTCCTCTCCATCTTAAATAATGTCCCATTCAAAAAAAATCAGAACTAAGAACAGATATAGCCCCTGGTTCACCCCAGGATTTACTGCCCTTGACCAGCACAAAAACATCCTGTGGCGTACTGCATTAGCATCGAACGGCACCCGCGATATGCAAGTCAGGAACCAATATACACAATCAGTTAGGAAAGCAAAGGCTAGCTTTTCAGTCAGAAATTTGCATCCTGTAGCACTAACTCCAAAAGGTTTTGGGACACTGTAAAGTCCATGGAGAATAAGAGCACCTCCTCCCAGCTGCCCACTACACTGAGGCTAGGAAACACTGTCACTACCGATAAATCTACGATAATCGAAAATTTCAAAAAGCATTTTGCTACGGCTGGCCATGCTTTCCACCTGGCTACCCCTACCCCGGCCACCAGCTCTGCACCCTCCGCTGCAACTTGCCCATGCCCCCCCCCCCGCTTCTCCTTCACCCAAATTCAGATAGCTGATTTTCCGAAAGAGCTGCAAAATCTGGACTCCTACAAATCAGCTGGGCTAGACAATCTGGACCCTTTTTTTTCTAAAATTAGCCGCCAAAATTGTCGCAACCCCTATTACTAGCCTGTTCAACCTCTCTTTTGTATCATCTGAGATCCCCAGAGATTGGAAAGCTGCCGCGGTCATCCCCCTCTTCAAAGGGGGTGACACTCTAGATCCAAACTGTTACAGACCTATATCCATCCTGCCCTGCCTTTCTAAAGTATTTGAAAGCCAAGTTAACAAACAGATCACCGACCATTTCGAATCCCACCGTACCTTTTCCGCTATGCAATCTGGTTTCCGAGCTGGTCATGGGTGCACCTCAGCCACGCTCAAGGTCCTAAACGATATTATAACTGCAATCGATAAAAGACAGTACTGTGCAGCCGTCTTCATCGACCTGGCCAAGGCTTTCGACTCCGTCAAACACCACATTCTTATTGGCAGACTAAATAGCCTTGGTTTCTCAAATGACTGCCTCGCCTGGTTCACCAACTACTTCTCAGATAGAGTTCAATGTGTCAAATCGGAGGGCCTGTTGTCTGGACCTCTGGCAGTCTCTATGGGGGTGCCACAGGGTTCAATTCTCGGGCCGACTCTATTCTCTGTGTATATCAATGATGTTGCTCTTGCTGCTGGTGATTCTCAGATCCACCTCTACGCAGACGACACCATTTTGTATACATCTGACCCTTCATTGGACACTGTGTTAACAAACCTCCAAACGAGCTTCAATGCCATACAGCACTCCTTCCGTAGCCTTCAACTGCTCTTAAACACTAGTAAAACTAAATGCATGCTCTTCAACCGAACGCTGCTGGCACCCGCACACCCGACTAGAATTACTACTCTCGGTGGGTCTGACTTAGAATATGTGGACAACTACAAATACCTAGGTGTCTGGTTAGACCGTAAACTCTCCTTCCAGACTCACATTAAGCATCTCCAATCCAAAGTTAAATCTAGAATCGGCTTCCTATTTCGCAACAAAGCCTCCTTCACTCATGCTGCCAAACATGCCCTCGTAAAACTGACTATCCTACCGATCCTTGACTTCGGCGATGTCATTTACAAAATAGCCTCCAACACTCTACTCAGCAAATTGGATGTAGTCTATCACAGTGCCATCCGTTTTGTCACCAAAGCCCCCATATACTACCCACCATTGTGACCTGTATGCTCTCGTTGGCTGGCCCTCACTACATATTCGTCGCCAAACCCACTGGCTCCAGGTCATCTATAAATCACTGCTAGGCAAATCCCCGCCTTATCTTAGCTCATTGGTCACCATAGCAACACCCACCCGTAGTATGCGCTCCAGCAGGTATATCTCACTGGTCATCCCCAAAGCCAACACCTCCTTTGGCCGCCATTCCTTCCAGTTCTCTGCTGCCAATGACTGGAACGAACTGCAAAAATCTCTGAAGCTGGAGACTCTTATCTCCCTCACTAACTTTAAGCATCAGTTGTCAGAGCAGCTTACTGATCACTGCATCTGTACACAGCCCATCTGTAATTAGCCCACCCAACTACCTCATCCCCATATTGTTATTTATTTTGCTCATTTGCACCCCAGTATCTCTATTTGCACATCAGCTTCTGCACATCTATCATTCCAGTGTTAATACTAAATTGTAATTATTTTGCACTATGGCCTATTTATTGCCTTACCTCCATAACTTACTACATTTGCACACACTGTATATAGATTTTCTATTGTGTTATTGACTGTACGTTTTGTTTATTCCATATGTAACTCTGTGTTGTTGTTGTTTTTACCGCACTGCTTTGCTTTATCTTGGCCAGGTCGCAGTTGTAAATGAGAACTTGTTCTCAACTGGCTTACCTGGTTAAATAAAGGTGAAATTAAAAAATAATTTTAAAAATGGTATTAAAATGTGTCTGTTATTTCTCCACTGTGTCTGCATTGTGACCAGATTTCCTGGCCCCTCTTGTATGCAAATTATTTGACAGCTATATTTTCCAAATAATATTGAATTATTTATTTTAAGATACATATTGATGCCGTCAAAGGTGCCACCTGTCAATGTTTTTAGAGGGTGGGATAATGATGATTTAAACTACAGACCCGGGTTCGATCCCAGGCTGTGTCGCAGCCGGCTGCGACCGGGAGACCCATGAGGCGGCGCACAATTGGCCCAGCGTCGTCCAGGTTAGGGGAGGGTTTGGCCGGCCGGGATGTCCTTGTCCCATTGCGCTCTAGCGACTCCTTGTGGTGGGCCGGGTGCCTGCACGCTGACACCGGTCGCCAGCTGGACGGTGTTTCCTCCGCTACATTGGTGCGGCTGGCTTCCGGGTTAAGCGAGCAGTGTGTCAAGAAGCGTGTCAAGGACGCATGGCTCTCGACCTTCGCCTCTCCCGAGTCCATACGGGAGTTGCAGCGATGGGACAAGACTGTAACAACCAATTGGGAAGAAAAAGGGGTCAAAAATAAAGAAAGAAACTAAAAAAGAATCCAGACCCATCTACACTTGTAAGATATCCAGACACAATGCCTGTCTGAGGCCGTGTCTAGACTAGACTTGACAGTTTATGCAGCTTTAGTATTCTGATCGTAGAGTTCTGATCATTGAATTCAGAACGTGTCATGCATCTACACCTACATTTAAATGTCTACCGTGTCCACAGTGTGTTCGGATTCCCTTTTCCCGCGCTATATTCAAATGCCAGTATGCGTTCTACAAACAGTGGAATAGGCAAAATATGATAATAACACAACAACTGATGGCATTAGCTAACTACAGTAGCTAACTAGCCAGCTAACCTCTGTAGCTAACTAGCCAGCTAACTACTGTAGCTAACTAGCCAGCTAACCTCTGTAGCTAACTAGCCAGCTAACCACTGTAGCTAACTAGCCAGCTAACCTCTGTAGCTAACTAGCCAGCTAACCTCTGTAGCTAACTAGCCAGCTAACCTCTGTAGCTATCTAGCAAGCAACGCTAAAGGGATTGCAAAAGGGTTTGTATAACTCTAGCCAAACACATATATATTTTTTAATATTAGCTTGCTAGCTAGCACTTATGAGGCCAGCAAACACGTTCCTCACACGCTAGAAACTTATTTCCTCCAACGTTATAATGAAAAGGTACCTCTCGGTTCCAAAACACACGTTTTCTGGAGACTTGTGGGAGGAGTGCTGATGCCGTCGACTTTCGGTAGCCTGATTGCATCCAGACTGAGGACAAATCTGCACACAATACATCCCTGACCACCTCCTGAAGTGGTCAGCCAGATCTGAACACAATCGGACCACAAAGCGACTTTTGTGCGTCTAGACCCGCCTTTTCAATGCGATCTTCGTATTCTGATAACAGAAGTCGCACGTAAGTGTCAAGTGTAGACACGACCAGACTACCTCCGGAGGTGGTCGGGAAGATCCAATCACAATCACAGTGCGCATTTTAATTGTCTACACCTGTCTAAAAATGTGGACAAGATCGGGACAAAGAATGCATGGTAGAACCAGGTATAAACGGGGCCCCTGGTGTTAGAAACACATCTTGTGTTAAGGAGGTGCAGTCACAGTACAGTCACCCTCTGTCACTCAGTGTTCTCTGTCACTCTGTCTCCATCAGAAGTGTTGTTGGCCTTATTTACACGCATGGTTTGGACCGGCAGTGCATTATCCATCTGACTCCACGTTGACCAACTTAGCCATAGACATAAACATTGGAGATATATCACCGTCACCAAATGGCAGCTGCACCATTTCAGTTGTATGAACTGTCTCTATACAGTATATGACATACAGCAGTATAGTGTATAGTACTAAAGCACCCACATTGGTATGAATCACATAATTGGTAGGAAGAATAGAAGATGGATAAAGTGTCTGTGCAAGGCTAAAGCATATCTATTTAAATCCTATATAAATAGTGACTGTGCAAGGCTAAAGCATATCTATACAAATCCTTTCAAAACACCAAGGCCGGGATTAAATCCAAGCACGCTTGTACAATGCAGCCTTTAAAGGCAATGTTACCGCGTTTACAGATATCGCATTCAAAATAAGCACTGCAGATGTCGGCTCAATTGGAAATTACCTTTAAATGTCAAGAGCGGTTTCGGATTGAAATCCCAGCCCAATACTCTGTATCGTGGTGTGTTAGGTCTGGGTGGCACATGAAGAAAGTACAAATTGACGTAAAGTGAGAAGTGAGTTAGTTATCAAACAGAAAGTTTGACCTCTTTCTTCTCCCTCTGGGCAGAACGACAGATCTTCAACTCGGTCAGCTGGATGTAACGGAGATCATTGGTGTCTGGAATACAAAAGACAGAAAAAGGCTGCTTTATTATCTTCTGTTCAAGCGGGAAACATCCAATTTCCATCCAATTGGAATTGCTGACATCCAGGTAAACTTGGGGTCACTGTCAAATTAATTCCATGCACAATTATATTATTACACTGAACAAAAATATAAACGCAACATGTAAAAGTGTTGGTCCCCATGTTTCATTAGCTGAAATAAAAGATCCCAGAAATGTTCCATACGCACAAAAAGCGTATTTCTCTCAAATTTTGTACACAAATTTGTTGACATCCCTTTGCCAAGATAATCCATCCACCTGACAGGTGTGGCATATCAAGAAGATGATTAAACAGCATGATCATTACACAGGTGCACCTTGTGCTGGGGACAATAAATTGCCTCTCTAAAATGTGCAGTTTTGTCACACAACACAATGACAGAGATGTCTCAAGTTTTGAGGGAGCGCGCAATTGGCATGCTGACTGCAGGAATGCCCCCCAGAGCTGTTGCCAGAAAATTTAATGTTCATTTCTCTACCATAAGCCGCCTTCAATGTCGTTTTGTAGAACATTTGACGGTACGTCCAACCGGCCTCACAACCGCAGACCACGTGTAACCACGCCAGCCCAGGACCTCCACATCCGGCTTCTTCACCTGCGGTATCGTCTGAGACCAGCCATCCGGACAGCTGATGAAACTGTGGGTTTGCACAACCAAATAAATGTTGCACAAACTATCAGAAACCATCACAGGGAAGTTCATCTGTGTGCTCGTCGTCCTCACCAGGGTCCTCACCAGGGTCTCGACCTGACTACAGTTCGGCGTCGTAACCGACTTAAATGGGTAAATGCTCACCTTCGATGGCCACTGGCATGCTGGAGAAGTGTGCTCTTCATGGATGAATCCCGGTTTCAACTGTACCGGGCAGATGGCAGAAAGCGTGTATGGCGTCGTGTGAGTGAGCGGTTTGCTGATGTCAATGTTGTGAACAGAGTGCCTCATAGTGGTGGTGGGGTTATGGTATGGGCAGGCATAAGCTACGGGCAACGAACACAATTGCATTTTATCGATGGCAATTTGAATGCACAGAGATACCGTGACGAGATCCTGAGGCCTATTGACGTGCCACCTCTCTAACTGCCTTCCATGCCATCTCTCTAACTGCCTTCCATGCCAGCTCTCTAACTGCCTTCCATGCCACCTCTCTAACTGCCTTCCATGCCACCTCTCTAACTGCCTTCCACGCCACCTCTCTAACTGCCTTCCACGCCACCTCTCTAACTGCCTTCCACGCCATCTCTCCAGCGCCTTCCATGCCACCTCTCCAACTGCTTTCCAGGTCACCTCTCTAACTGCCTTCCACGGCACCTCTCTAACTGCCTTCCATGCCACCTCTCTAACTGCCTTCCATGCCACCTCTCCAACTGCCTTCCAGGTCACCTCTCTAACTGCCTTCCATGCCACCTCTCTAACTGCCTTCCATGCCACCTCTCCAACTGCCTTCCATGCCACCTCTCTAACTGCCTTCCATGCCACCTCTCCAGCTGCCTTCCATGCCACCTCTTTAGCTGCCTTCCATAACACCTCTCTAACTGCCTTCCATGCCATTTCTCCAGCTGCCTTCCATGCCACCTCTCCAACTGCCTTCCAGGTCACCTCTCTAACTGCCTTCCATGCCACCTCTCTAACTGCCTTCCATGCCACCTCTCCAGCTGCCTTCCATGCCACCTCTCCAACTGCCTTCCATAACACCTCTCTAACTGCCTTCCATGCCACCTCTCCAGCTGCCTTCCATGCCACCTCTCTAACTGCCTTCCATGCCACCTCTCTAACTGCCTTCCATGCCACCTCTCTAACTGCCTTCCATGCCACCTCTCCAGCTGCCTTCCAGGTCACCTCTCTAACTGCCTTCCATGCCACCTCTCTAACTGCCTTCCATGCCACCTCTCCAACTGCCTTCCATGCCACCTCTCTAACTGCCTTCCATGCCACCTCTCCAGCTGCCTTCCATGCCACCTCTTTAGCTGCCTTCCATAAAACCTCTCTAACTGCCTTCCATGCCATCTCTCCAGCTGCCTTCCATGCCACCTCTCCAACTGCCTTCCAGGTCACCTCTCTAACTGCCTTCCATGCCACCTCTCTAACTGCCTTCCATGTCACCTCTCCAGCTGCCTTCCATGCCACCTCTCCAACTGCCTTCCATGCCACCTCTCCAGCTGCCTTCCATGCCACCTCTCCAACTGCCTTCCATGCCTCCTCTCTAACTGCCTTCCATGCCACCTCTCCAACTGCCTTCCACGCCACCTCTCTAACTGCCTTCCACGCCACCTCTCTAACTGCCTTCCATAACACCTCTCCAACTGCCTTCCATGCCACCTCTCTAACTGCCTTCCATGCCACCTCTCTAACTGCCTTCCATGCCACCTCTCCAGCTGCCTTCCATGCCACCTCTCTAACTGCCTTCCATGCCACCTCTCCAACTGCCTTCCATGCCACCTCTCCAACTGCCTTCCATGCCACCTCTCCAACTGCCTTCCATGCCACCTCTCCAACTGCCTTCCATGCCACCTCTCTAACTGCCTTCCATGCCACCTCTCCAGCTGCCTTCCATGCCACCTCTCTAACTGCCTTCCATGCAACCTCTCTAACTGCCTTCCTTGCCACCTCTCTAACTGCCTTCCATGCCACCTCTCCAGCTGCCTTCCATGCCACCTCTCTAACTGCCTTCCATGCCACCTCTCCAGCTGCCTTCCATGCCACCTCTCCAACTGCCTTCCATGCAACCTCTCTAACTGCCTTTCATGCCACCTCTCCAGCTGCCTTCCATGCCAACTCTCCAACTGCCTTCCAGCCCACCTCTCCAACTGCCTTCCAGCCCACCTCTCTAACTGCCTTCCATGCCACCTCTCTAACTGCCTTCCAGCCCACCTCTCCAACTGCCTTCCAGCCCACCTCTCTAACTGCCTTCCATGCCTCCTCTCCAGCTGCCTTCCATGCCACCTCTCTAACTGCCTTCCATGCCACCTCTCCAACTGCCTTCCATGCCACCTCTCCAACTGCCTTCCATGCCACCTCTCTAACTGCCTTCCATGCCACCTCTCCAGCTGCCTTCCATGCCACCTCTCCAGCTGCCTTCCATGCCACCTCTCTAACTGCCTTCCATGCTACCTCTCTAACTGCCTTCCATGCCACCTCTCTAACTGCCTTCCGTGCCTCCTCTCTAACTGCCTTCCATGCCACCTCTCCAGCTGCCTTCCATGCCACCTCTCCAGCTGCCTCCCATGCCATCTCTCTAACTGCCTTCCATGCCATCTCTCTAACTGCCTTCCATGCCTCCTCTCTAACTGACTTCCATGCCAGCTCTCTAACTGCCTTCCATGCCACCTCTCCAACTGCCTTCCATGCCACCTCTCTAACTGCCTTCCATGCCACCTCTCCAGCTGCCTTCCATGCCACCTCTTTAGCTGCCTTCCATAACACCTCTCTAACTGCCTTCCATGCCATCTCTCCAGCTGCCTTCCATGCCACCTCTCCAACTGCCTTCCAGGTCACCTCTCTAACTGCCTTCCATGCCACCTCTCTAACTGCCTTCCATGTCACCTCTCCAGCTGCCTTCCATGCCACCTCTCCAACTGCCTTCCATGCCACCTCTCCAGCTGCCTTCCATGCCACCTCTCCAACTGCCTTCCATGCCACCTCTCTAACTGCCTTCCATGCCACCTCTCCAACTGCCTTCTACGCCACCTCTCTAACTGCCTTCCACGCCACCTCTCTAACTGCCTTCCATAACACCTCTCCAACTGCCTTCCATGCCATCTCTCTAACTGCCTTCCATGCCACCTCTCTAACTGCCTTCCATGCCATCTCTCTAACTGCCTTCCATGCCATCTCTCCAGCTGCCTTCCATGCCACCTCTCTAACTGCCTTCCATGCCACCTCTCCAGCTGCCTTCCATGCCACCTCTCCAACTGCCTTCCAGCCCACCTCTCCAACTGCCTTCCAGCCCACCTCTCTAACTGCCTTCCATGCCACCTCTCTAACTGCCTTCCAGCCCACCTCTCCAACTGCCTTCCAGCCCACCTCTCTAACTGCCTTCCATGCCACCTCTCCAGCTGCCTTCCATGCCACCTCTCTAACTGCCTTCCATGCCACCTCTCCAGCTGCCTTCCATGCCACCTCTCCAACTGCCTTCCATGCCACCTCTCTAACTGCCTTCCATGCCACCTCTCCAGCTGCCTTCCATGCCACCTCTCCAGCTGCCTTCCATGCCACCTCTCTAACTGCCTTCCATGCTACCTCTCTAACTGCCTTCCATGCCACCTCTCTAACTGCCTTCCGTGCCACCTCTCTAACTGCCTTCCATGTCACCTCTCCAGCTGCCTTCCATGCCACCTCTCCAGCTGCCTCCCATGCCATCTCTCTAACTGCCTTCCATGCCATCTCTCTAACTGCCTTCCATGCCATCTCTCTAACTGCCTTCCATGCCAGCTCTCTAACTGCCTTCCATGCCACCTCTCCAACTGCCTTCCATGCCACCTCTCTAACTGCCTTCCATGCCACCTCTCCAGCTGCCTTCCATGCCACCTCTTTAGCTGCCTTCCATAACACCTCTCTAACTGCCTTCCATGCCATCTCTCCAGCTGCCTTCCATGCCACCTCTCCAACTGCCTTCCAGGTCACCTCTCTAACTGCCTTCCATGCCACCTCTCTAACTGCCTTCCATGTCACCTCTCCAGCTGCCTTCCATGCCACCTCTCCAACTGCCTTCCATGCCACCTCTCCAGCTGCCTTCCATGCCACCTCTCCAACTGCCTTCCATGCCTCCTCTCTAACTGCCTTCCATGCCACCTCTCCAACTGCCTTCTACGCCACCTCTCTAACTGCCTTCCACGCCACCTCTCTAACTGCCTTCCATAACACCTCTCCAACTGCCTTCCATGCCACCTCTCTAACTGCCTTCCATGCCACCTCTCTAACTGCCTTCCATGCCACCTCTCCAGCTGCCTTCCATGCCACCTCTTTAGCTGCCTTCCATAACACCTCTCTAACTGCCTTCCATGCCATCTCTCCAGCTGCCTTCCATGCCACCTCTCCAACTGCCTTCCAGGTCACCTCTCCAACTGCCTTCCAGGTCACCTCTCTAACTGCCTTCCATGCCACCTCTCTAACTGCCTTCCATGTCACCTCTCCAGCTGCCTTCCATGCCACCTCTCCAACTGCCTTCCATGCCACCTCTCCAACTGCCTTCCATGCCTCCTCTCTAACTGCCTTCCATGCCACCTCTCCAACTGCCTTCTACGCCACCTCTCTAACTGCCTTCCACGCCACCTCTCTAACTGCCTTCCATAACACCTCTCCAACTGCCTTCCATGCCACCTCTCTAACTGCCTTCCATGCCACCTCTCTAACTGCCTTCCATGCCATCTCTCTAACTGCCTTCCATGCCATCTCTCCAGCTGCCTTCCATGCCACCTCTCTAACTGCCTTCCATGCCACCTCTCCAGCTGCCTTCCATGCCACCTCTCCAACTGCCTTCCAGCCCACCTCTCCAACTGCCTTCCAGCCCACCTCTCTAACTGCCTTCCATGCCACCTCTCTAACTGCCTTCCAGCCCACCTCTCCAACTGCCTTCCAGCCCACCTCTCTAACTGCCTTCCATGCCACCTCTCCAGCTGCCTTCCATGCCACCTCTCTAACTGCCTTCCATGCCACCTCTCCAGCTGCCTTCCATGCCACCTCTCCAACTGCCTTCCATGCCACCTCTCTAACTGCCTTCCAGCCCACCTCTCCAGCTGCCTTCCATGCCACCTCTCCAGCTGCCTTCCATGCCACCTCTCTAACTGCCTTCCATGCTACCTCTCTAACTGCCTTCCATGCCACCTCTCTAACTGCCTTCCGTGCCTCCTCTCTAACTGCCTTCCATGTCACCTCTCCAGCTGCCTTCCATGCCACCTCTCCAGCTGCCTCCCATGCCATCTCTCTAACTGCCTTCCATGCCATCTCTCTAACTGCCTTCCATGCCACCTCTCTAACTGCCTTCCATGCCACCTCTCCAGCTGCCTTCCATGCCACCTCTCTAACTGCCTTTCATGCCACCTCTCCAGCTGCCTTCCATGCCACCTCTCCAGCTGCCTTCCATGCCACCTCTCCAGCTTCCTTCCATGCCACCTCTCTAACTGCCTTCCATGCCACCTCTCTAACTGCCTTCCATGCCACCTCTCTAACTGCCTTCCATGCCACCTCTCTAACTGCCTTCCGTGCCTCCTCTCTAACTGCCTTCCATGCCACCTCTCCAGCTGCCTTCCATGCCACCTCTCCAGCTGCCTCCCATGCCATCTCTCTAACTGCCTTCCATGCCACCTCTCTAACTGCCTTCCATGCCACCTCTCTAACTGCCTTCCATGCCACCTCTCTAACTGCCTTCCAGCCCAACTCTCTAACTGCCTTCCATGCCTCCTCTCTAACTGCCTTCCATGCAACCTCTCTAACTGCCTTTCATGCCACCTCTCCAGCTGCCTTCCATGCCACCTCTCTAACTGCCTTCCATGCCACCTCTCTAACTGCCTTCCATGCCACCTCTCTAACTGCCTTCCATGCCACCTCTCTAACTACCTTTCATGCCCCCTCTCCAGCTGCCTTCCACCCCACCTCTCTAACTGTCTTCCATGCCACCTCTCTAGCTGCCTTCCATGCCACCTCTCCAACTGCCTTCCATGCCACCTCTCTAACTGCCTTCCATGCCACCTCTCCAACTGCCTTCCATGCCACCTCTCTAACTGCCTTTCATGCCACCTCTCTAACTGCCTTCCATGCCACCTCTCTAACTGCCTTCCAGCCCACCTCTCTAACTGCCTTCCATGCCACCTCTCCAACTGCCTTCCAGGTCACCTCTCTAACTGCCTTCCATGCCACCTCTCTAACTGCCTTCCATGCCACCTCTCTAACTGCCTTCCATGCCACCTCTCCAGCCACTACACAGGGAACCTCCCCACATGTATCAGGCTGTGGGAAACACCTGATTACTCTTCTGGTTTCAACCCAGTTGATGTACGCCCCTTCCCAAAAGCAGGGCCCAGGAAAATTACAACAAGGAGTAGGAAGAGGAGAAAAACTATGATTTTGACGGATACACCCAAAAATCCAGAAAATCACATTGTATAATTTTAAAGTAATTAATTTGCATTTTATTGCATGACATAAGTATTTGATCACCTACCAACCAGTAAGAAGCCTGGTGAGAAGGCAACAACTGTTGGCGCAATTGTTAGACAATGGAAGAAGTTCAAGATGATGGTCAATCACCCTCGGTCTGGGGCTCCATGCAAGATCTCACCTCGTGGGGCATCAATGATCATTTGGAAGGTGAGGGATCAGCCCAGAACTACACGGCAGGACCTGGTCAATGACCTGAAAAGAGCTGGGACCACAGTCTCAAAGAAAACCATTAGTAACACACTACGCCGTCATGGATTAAAATCCTGCAGTGCACGCAAGGTCCCCCTTCTCAAGCCAGCGCATGTCCAGGCTCGTCTGAAGTTTGCCAATGACCATCTGGATGATCCAGAGGAGGAATGGGAGAAGGTCATGTGGTCTGATGAGACAAAAATAGAGCTTTTTGGTCTAAACTCCTGTAGTGTCGAGTCAATGTTGCTAATTATGCTGTAACAAAGGAGTCCGCTTATACTGAGCTTTGATCATAAGTTTTATTCATATCACAAGATTTCAGCATAAGTTTACAGATGTCTAGAGCATCCGGAGAGCAGAGTCCCAAAAGAATATGTCTGCTCTAATGTTCTTTGTTCAAACCCAGTACTTATAATATTCCCCAAAATATGGGTGGCTCCCTCTACTGTCCAATCCCCTGTCTACAACACACAGACTCCCTCTGTTCTATGGGGCGTCACTCTAAAACAACTCCCTCTGAAACTGAATAAACATCCTCTCAGGTTCCACTTGAAAACATTAGCAAAGTCATAATTCTTAATACACTACATATTTCCCCCCTTCGAGACTAACTAAAAGTCTCGAAAACAAAAAGAATAGGATTATGACAAGTAACAATCTCTTTTATTGATTATTTTTAACAATAAACCAAAAACATTTTTTCTATTGAGTGTAAATATATTTCTATGAAATATAACAAATCTTTATGAAGTGTGAATACATTACTATGAAATATGAACAAATCTTTATGGAGTGTGAGAGCGAAAAACCTGTCTGGCAGCCTTCTTTCCAAATATCCATCCATCAATCAAGACAGTAAAATTCTCTCACGGCCCCTCTGCCCCAGGCAACCACCTAGGTACTCCAGATCAATTCATAAATCTTTATCAATGCATTTGAAACTATGATGCCATTAAATACACATAAAATCCCCAGCTAAGAAAATACTATCCAAAATGTCCACACTAAGGCTGGTCGACCCATCGGACCCTACGGTGGATTATCTCTATCCCTGCCTAGACTCCATGTCCCTAAGCTTCCACGAAATAAACAAAAACATCTAAGATCCCCACATGTATCCAATAACATCAAATATCATTCTACAAAAATTAATACAGAAAGAATATGACACAAATTATGTATTACACATGCAAATATGTCTATATTTCATTGCAGACACTGGAATGTAGTCCACTACGCTTAATTTCCTCAGCAGTCTCGACTTCCAATGCATCTTCGATGATGGAATTGGAACATTTCCACACCTTCCTTGTTCCATCTCCTCCTTTCCCTTCATATTCTCCTTTCATATTGTCCTTTCATATTGTCCTTGTTTGAGTATTTCAATCTCTACATATTCCCCCAAATGCTTCTGGAAGAAAAGAAAAGACCAAACAGTATATTTTGCAAAACAACACATTCAAATTAAAACATCAATATCAACTAAGAATATAAAAAATGATATAAAATGATATATGAATGAATCACATTATTCTATTTCCCCCCTTTGATTCATAACAAAATACTAAAATCACACTAATATTGAAAAACATTTGAAAAATAATCAAATAATCAAAATAGATATTTATCCATCAATACTCCATCCAGTCCCACTTGTCCATCTTCATCCAGATCAGGAACAGTCAACAACGGCATCTGAGTGTTGTCTCCAGGCATCACAACTCCAACCCATCTCAATATCATAGCTTTCGCAAAGGTCAGTAACAAAGTACAAAAGAAAAACATCACACACAGTGCTATCAGAGCTGCTACTAAAATCTGAACCATCACTGATCCCACTGGGCCTAACTGATCTTGCAACCAAGTCTTCGCTGACCATCCAGCTCCTTCAGATCTACCAAATGCATCCCTTATATTCTTCAATGCATCTATAACACTAGTGATATTATCTGAACTATCTGGAATCAAAGTATAACAATCATCCCCCGTCAAATTCATAGCCAAACATAAGCCACCTTGTTTTGCTAGAATATAGTCAAGAGCCATATCGTTTCAACAGCGTCAGTCTGTGACTTCTTTGAGTATTCGACAGAAGGTTAAACCCTCTTATCGTTTCATTTGCAAAACCCTGCAAAGTATAGGTAATATTATCAATATGATCTGGCAAAAATTTTACACCATACCATGGAAAAATCCCCACTTCTCTCTTAGACTTATCCTCCAATGATAGGCTTCCCAGACTATGAAATTCCTCTAAAATTGGTGCTGGAGCTATCTGCTCCCTTGTAATCAAATGCGATATATTTATGGCTTTAATAACTATCAATGTTGAAAGAGTTAAATTGCTTCTCACTGTTGTTATAATAGGCTGAAGTGTTGATGTCCTTGTTGTTACTTCATCCATTCTCCCTAAGACTTTGAACTCCTGACTTGTATTTCCATCTATCACCACTAGTGTCACTACATTCACTCTCAGTCCTAACTCTAATCCCTCACTTTCAAACTGTTGATTATAAAAATACACTTATAATCACCTTGATCCCCCTGCTGGGAATTGTAAATATAGATACCGCAATCACCCTCAATCTTCATTCTTCTCTCATCATTCAGCAACGCATACTTTCTCAATGCCACTGCTCCTAACAGATTTAAACTCCTACCATATCCATCTTCCCACTGAACTCAAAATTTCCCTTCACCACTGTTCTCTCTCTCTTACTACTAACTAACATTGAAACTTAGCTAACTGTCCTAGAGTTCCTTCAACCCTAGTTCTCCTAACTTTTTTAATCTAATCTTTTCTCCTAACTTTTAAAAAACCATTCCACTGATTTATTCACAAAATCCCTTTACCACCAATTTTTTGAATATGTGATTGGGAAGTCCCCACCTGCTTCTGACTTCTTTACACACAGACTTGGCAAACGATCGAACATCTTTTAGCCTAGTTTGAAATCTCTTGGTGTAGGAATGTAACCAAGAATAACAGTCACCCCTTTTAACTTTATTTTTCAGACAGATTGTCTAATAGGCAGTCTAATAGATTGTCCTCCTTCCTATGATATTATCTTTTCAAGCAAATATGATTCCCAAAAACCCTACTCTTTTAAAATCTTCTACCAGACAGCCGTCTAGTGTACATCTTATTGTACAGTTCAATTTACACAATGCATCTCTTCCCAACAATGCAATATCTATATGTTCTGATACCAGTATGGGTATTTTAATTTCTCTTTGATTTTTATAGCAGAGCTCAATTGGTTCCTTAAGAGTAATCAGCTGTTTTACTCTCTCAAATCCCTATCCTAATTAGTTAATTTTACATAGTGAGATGTGTAACCTCATCAGGCTCAACACAGATAAAAGCTTTTCCACTATCACTTCTCCTAGTCCTTTTATTTTCACTTCAATTGTTTGATTATTATTTTTTTGCTCCCTAATCGGTGCTATCAGCTGACACCCCCCTTCGGATCTTCTAGGCACTCTAGAATCCTTGCTCCTTTAAGGGTTCACCTGTCCTCCAGATGATCTTCACTTGCTCCTTTATCTTCCTCTGAAATTCCCTCTTTCCAGAAACTATCTATGGATATGAAACAACTTATACCACTTGTTGTGGCTGGTACAATTGCGGTTGGAACTGGTCCAGTTGAAGCTGTGGCAGTGATTGTTGATTCGGTTCACTCTGATTCTTCATAACCAAAGCTTCTCTTCTCCTTCTTCTTCTCCCCCAGTTGTATTTGATTGAGTTTTCTGAGAGTTTCTTGGTCCTGTTCTTTCTGGTTGTGTTCCTTTTTTCTGTACAAATCCACTTGATGGGCTATATGATCTGTATAGACGCCTTTTGTCATGCTTCCAAGTCCAACCACCTCTGCCAGTTTACTCCTTACTGGTGAGGGCAGTCCCATCTGCAATTTTGCTCTCAAAATTGACTGCTCAATTTGACTCACATCTGGATCATTTCCAGTAATATTTCTCCACACTTGATGAACTCTTGACACATAGGCTCTCGGATTTTCTTGTTGTCCTAGTGGATCAATCAGAATGTTATCAATGCTTTCCACAGACGATTCCTACTTGCAGCCAACAATTCAGGGTCGTTCACTGCAGTCCCCACATATCTATTCAGTCCCGCTCTCTGAAAAATTTCTTCCATACCTGGAATCCCTAGGAGATTAGCCAAAAGTCTCTTAATGTCTCCTATAGCAGACTGTGTTCCCACCGTAATTTCTTCCAATTTTGAAATCCAAGGATAGGCTCCATCTTGAAGAGTAGGCAGCTTCTCAAGTATATCTGACATATCTGTACTTTGCAAAGGCTTATATTCTAAGTTTTGACCTCGAATGATCACCGGCATAATTTTCTTGCTAGTGCCCTCTTTCCTTGGCCTCAATGTATATTTTTTCTCAGATTCTTGGGATTCTTTTCTCAGCAGTTTCTTCTTCTGTATCTTCAACTTCTTGAGTTGTTCCTCCAGTTCTTTTACTTCTCCTAAATCATTCTCTTTATCCAGGCATGATACGCATCGGTCTATATCTCTTTCTATTTCTTCTGTGCTAGTCATTGCTGGATAAAATCCTCTTGAATATGAAGCACCTTTACTCTCCCACTCTTTATCGCTGTCTTCATCTTTGCTTTTATCAGAACTCGAATCTCTTGTATTCTTCTTCTTCAAACATCCATCGCCCCTTCTTTCCGCTCTTGCCAACCTCCGTCTGATCACAGGGTCATATCCACCCATGATCTCTTCTGAATCACTCTGATCATCATCATCATCATCATCTTCATCAAGTTCCATTCTCCTGAACCTCATTTTACCCTTAGTTTCCAGACATCTCGGTTTTTTCTTACTTCTGGAGTTTGGAGTCATTTTTATGGTCGTTTCTGCTTGTCCTCTCTCTATTATTCATTCATCTTCATCTCTGATGCAATAATCACCCTCCTGAACGATCACCGGAAGCTGAGGATAGACGTCCTTAAGCTCTACTTCTTCCTCATAAGGTGTGGGTCTTTTTGCTGAATCCGTATGTGAGAAAGGTGTACTGACTTCTGCCATTAATTTTTCTGTCGCCTTTCCTTGTTTCACCATTTTCTCTATACCTTTGTTTATTTTATCGCTGGCATCTTTTATCAGTTTTTGTCCTTCATTCTCAAACAACTTAAGAACACCCAGCTCTCTTTGTCTCTTTTCTTTACGTTGTTCCCTTTTTTTCCCTTTCTTTTGATCTGCTTTGTGAATTGACAGAAGCACTTTCATTATGTTGATTACATCAGGGTTAAGAGTCCCTTCCACTGGCCATGGTTGTTCAATGTCAGGCCAACGTTTGTTCCATTTGCTGGATAACCTAGCAATACCATTAACTAGAGGATTACTATTTTGTACTATATCAACAGGTGTAATTACCTTCATAGTCCTGATATCCTTTTTCCCCATTGTAACAACTCTTTTATATTCCTTTAATGTGAATTATTTTATTATTTTAGAATATATAGCTTATAGTGTCCTCCCTTTAATTATTAATATAAACAAAAAAAAAATGTTTTTTTTGTTTTTCTAAATAATAAAAATTAATCAATAAAAATATGAATATTCAAAAATAATAATAAAAAATAATTCTTTTTTATTTTTTTAATTAAACAATTAATCAATAAAAATATGAATAATCAAAAATAATTTTATTTTTTATTTTACTAATTTATCAATTAGTGGCTATCTTACCACCTCCAATCAGGAAAAGTACAGGAAAGTAGACAACTTCAGAGCAATCCAAAAAGAAAACACCTATAATCCAGCAACACTACAGTACTCATAAACCAATTATTTAATAAGCACCCAATTATCTTAATTTTACAGAATAATGTCAGTACTCGATTCCCAACACAACTCTAATCAAACCCACTCATGCACAAAAACTCCAAAATGCAATTTTTATTTTCATCAATTGATCAGTCTTTTGCCAAGTCCTTGTCAAATTGTCATAACATCAAATATCCTGTAGGGGAAGGCCTTTGTAAACAGAACAGCACTAGCCTGATATTTGACTAGCCTGAGATCCGGTGCAGCAGCCTCTTGTCGCGTCACACCCTGTCACATGATGTACACGTCAGCACTTCCGCTCTCTCTCTCTCTCTCCTCGTTCCTCTTATCGTCTCTCATATGACAAAAGAACAAAGAAACAGACAAGAATTTAGTAGTTTATGCAATCACTGAGTTATTTCAACCATTCAATATTCCTCCAGTCACATTTGCGCTAAGAAATAACTCAGGAATCGCATAAATAGCTCAATAACATTTTTATTTTATTTATTTATTTAATTATTTATATTTTTTATCCGTCAACATCTCTCTCTCATTTATCAATTCAATAGGTCTCAAGAAAACAGTTTCATCGTCAAACAGCAGCCGATGTAACAGCCAGAATACACCATTAGACTCTAAATCTCTAAATAAATAAATGTATTTTGTTCCTTCGTTCGTCTACGCCTCCCCACAGCACAGTGTAGCAGAGGAGTGACCTATTTACCCCTACGTCACTCTAGTGTCGTAAAATCACACGCATGCGCAGTACATTCATCACTACGATTTCACAGTGGAAGGAGTTCTCTCTCAGCTCTCTTCACTCCAGACAACAGAACGTTAGCATTCCCGCTATAGCTCCTCTCCTTTACCCCTTATAGACAAACAATAACACTTAACAGAGCTCACAAAACATCAGGCACCAAGCCCAAACTATCTAAACACAATATTGGTGGCTCGTCCCATTCCAATGGACCACCAAGGAAAAAATACCGAACATAACCCGCATCAAAATTGGCATGTAGCAAGACTAAATTAGCATTTAGCATTTAGCATTAGCATTAGCATGTAGCATGAAGCATCATTAGCAGGCCACGTTTAGCATTTCTCCCTCCGCCGTGCTGTAACATTTCTTTATGAGTGCTAAATTTGTGCTACCACGAGGTCCCTGTGGAATTGAAATGAGTGGTCACATCAATCAAACAATTCGTCAATCACCAGCTGAGCGGTAACATGCAATCACAATATACCACGGCCTCAAGCCCCCAGGACTCACCTATTCCACCTAAAGTGTTACAGGATTTCTGGCCCACCTTAGAGGTCGCCTTTATAAAAGGGCTTACTGTTGAGTCTGTCTAAGTTACATACATATGCCTAGGCCTTATTCCTCTCAATCGATTGTTCTTGAACTCTTATTCAAGCAAAATATCTCTATAGACACTCTATAGACACTCCCCCCTTTTGCGCTGTTTACCAGTGCAAACAAATTTAGAATGGTTAGGCCAGACCCCTAGTCCACAGCAATAAAAGCAACAGCAGCACACACCGGTCCTTTACGGTACATCTCCTGAGCGCACACACCCAAAAGCTGACGAAGGAAACACACACAAGACCGTGAGAAATCTCACCTTAAGCCGGCGTCTTGAGCGAGAGTCACGTCGTTGCTCATGAATATAACACTGAAGAGACGCAGACCGCCTCATCACTCGTCGCCAAATTTGTAGTGTCGAGTCAATGTTGCTAATTATGCTGTAACAAAGGAGTCCGCTTATACTGAGCTTTGATCATAAGTTGTATTCATATCACAAGATTTCAGCATAAGTTTACAGATGTCAAGATCATCCGGAGAGCAGAGTCCCAAAAGAATATGTCTGCTCTAATGTTCTTTGTTCAAACCCAGTACTTATAATATTCCCCAAAATATGGGTGGCTCCCTCTACTGTCCAATCCCCTGTCTACAACACATAGACTCCCTCTGTTCTATGAGGCGTCACTCTAAAACAACTCCCTCTGAAACTGAATAAACATCCTCTCAGGTTCCACTTGAAAACATTAGCAAAGTCATAATTCTTAATACACTACACTCCACTCGCTGTGTTTGGAGGAAGAAGAAGGATGAGTACAACCCCAAGAACACCATCCCAACCGTGAAGCATGGAGGTGGAAACATCATTCTTTGGGGATGCTTTTCTGCAAAGGGGACAGGACGACTGCACCGTATTGAGGGGAGGATGGATGGGGCCATGTATCGCGAGATCTTGGCCAACAACCTCCTTCCCTCAGTAAGAGCATTGAAGATGGGTCGTGGCTGGGTCTTCCAGCATGACAACGACCCGAAACACACAGCCAGGGCAACTAAGGAGTGGCTCCGTAAGAAGCATCTCAAGGTCCTGGAGTGGCTTCAGCCAGTCTCCAGACCTGAACCCAATAGAAAATCTTTGGAGGGAGCTGAAAGTCCGTATTGCCCAGCGACAGCCCCGAAACCTGAAGGATCTGGAGAAGGTCTGTATGGAGGAGTGGGCCAAAATCCCTGCTGCAGTGTGTGCAAACCTGGTCAAGACCTACAGGAAACGTATGATCTCTGTAATTGCAAACAAAGGTTTCTGTACCAAATATTAAGTTCTGCTTTTCTGATGTATCAAATACTTATGTCATGCAATAAAATGCAAAATAATTACTTAAAAATCATACAATGTGATTTTCTGGTCTCTCACAGTTGAAGTGTACCTTTGATAAAAATTACAGACCTCTACATGCTTTGTAAGTAGGAAAACCTGCAAAATCGGCAGTGTATCAAATACTTGTTCTCCCCACTGTATATATTTTATTTTCCAGTCTTCCGTGACGGCGGATTCGATCGTGCGTGCATCCGACCCTCTCTCTTCATATAAACACAATTCTAGAATCTCTACATGAGTTTATTTCGACGGGCTGATGAGGACACAGCCTGTTGCGGGCGCACCTCAATAGCGCGGCCCACAGGTTTTTATTTTCTGAGCAAAAAAATAAATACTTTTCGTTGTTGGACATAAAAGACTGTAAAATCACCAGGAAATCGTCTCAAAGTGATTTTAATTTAGGAAATCTGTTCCCAAGTAGGCCCATTCCCACGCATAAATAGAGAGGCATATGTGATCGTATCTCACTGTAGGTAAGGTTTGAAATTATTCCGTTTTTTTGTCAAATACAATATATGTTTGAGATTATTGCAGTCAATTTGCAATGTACACATTATTTATAACTATGTTCCGGCCCCCCGACCATCTGCCCAAGGAAAAATCGTCCCAAGGCTGAATGTAATTGGGGACCCCTGCAATAGTCTCCCTGGAGACATCATCTCTAAGGGCCTGAGAGATGATGTCTGAACTCGTCCCACCAGTAGGTGGCAGCCTGAGAGATGATGTCTGCAGACCACTCTCTGTAGCCTACCTAATTTTACATCTACATTTTAGTCATTTAGCAGACACTATTATCCAGAGTGATTTACAGTTAGTGCATTTATTTTAAGATAGCTAGGTGGGACAACCACATATCACAGGCATAGTAAGTACATTTTTCCTCAATAAAGTAGTTTTCAGCAAAGTCAGAGCTTTTTTTTTTGGGGGTCGAGGTGAGGAGGGGGGATTATTTAAGATACTCTTTGAAGAGGTAGGGTTTCAGGTGCTTTCAGATAGATAGGCAGTGACTCTGCTGTCCTAGCTTCAGGGGGAAGCTGGTTCCACCAGTGGGGTGCCAGGACAGAGAAGAGCTGTATGGGTGGGAGGGGCCAAGAGATCAGAGGTGTCAGAACGGAGTGCTCGGGTTGGGGTGTAGGGTTTGAGCATACTGTAGCCTGAAGGTAGGGAGGGGCAGTTCCTCTTGCTGCTCCGTAGGCAAAGCACCATGGTGTTGTAGTGAATGCGAGCTTTGACTGGAAGCCAGTGGAGTGTGTGGAGGAGCGGGGTGACATGGGAGAACTTGGGAAGGTTGAAAACCAGGCGGGTAGTCCAGATGGGAGATAACAAGTGCCTGGATTAGGACCTGCGCCGCTTCCTGTGTGAGGTAGGGTCGTACTCTACGGATGTTGTAGAGCATGAACCTGCAGGAGCGAGTCACTGCTTTGATGTTTGCAGACAACAACAGGGTGTTGTCCAGGGTCACGCCAAGATTCTTTGCACTCTGGGAGGGCGACACTGTGGAGTTGTCAACCGTGATGGAGAGGACTTTGAGAGGACAGGCCTTCCCCGGAGGAAGAGCAGATCCGTCTTGTCGAGGTTGAGCTTGAGGTCGTGGGCCGACATCCGAGCTGAGATATCTGCTGAGATGCGTGTCACCACCTGGGTGTCAGAAGGGGGGAAGGAGAAAAGTAGTTGAGTGTCATCCGCATAGCAATGATAGGACCATGTGAGGATATTTTATGAGCCAAGTGACTTGAGAGAAGAGGGCCTACAGTCGTGGTCAACAGTTTTGAGAATGACACAAGTTTGCTGCTTCAGTGTTTTTAGATATTTTTAACAGATGTTACTATGGTATACTGAAGTATAATTACAAGCATTCCATAAGTGTCAAAGGCTGATAAATACAGTGGGGAAAAAAAGTATTTAGTCAGCCACCAATTGTGCAAGTTCTCCTACTTAAAAAGATGAGAGAGGCCTGTAATTTCCATCATAGGTACACGTCAACTATGACAGACAAATTGAGAAAAAAAATCCAGAAAATCACATTGTAGGATTTTTTAATGAATTTATTTGCAAATTATGGTGGAAAATAAGTATTTGGTCACCTACAAACAAGCAATATTTCTGGCTCTCACAGACCTGTAACTTCTTCTTTAAGAGGCTCCTCTGTCCTCCACTCGTTACCTGTATTAATGGCACCTGTTTGAACTTGTTATCAGTATAAAAGACACCTGTCCACAACCTCAAACAGTCACACTCCAAACTCCACTATGGCCAAGACCAAAGAGCTGTCAAAGGACACCAGAAACAAAATTGTAGACCTGCACCAGGCTGGGAAGACTGAATCTGCAATAGGTAAGCAGCTTGGTTTGAAGAAATCAACTGTGGGAGCAATTATTAGGAAATGGAAGACATACAAGACCACTGATAATCTCCCTCGATCTGGGGCTCCACGCAAGTTCTCACCCCGTGGGGTCAAAATGATCACAAGAACGGTGAGCAAAAATCCCAGAACCACACGGGGGGACCTAGTGAATGACCTGCAGAGAGCTGGGACCAAAGTAACAAAGCCTACCATCAGTAACACACTACGCCGCCAGGGACTCAAATCCTGCAGTACCAGACGTGTCCCCCTGCTTAAGCCAGTACATGTCCAGGCCCGTCTGAAGTTTGCTAGAGTGCATTTGGATGATCCAGAAGAGGATTGGGAGAATGTCTTATGGTCAGATGAAACCAAAACATAACTTTTCGGTAAAAACTCAACTCGTCGTGTTTGGAGGATAAAGAATGCTGAGTTGCATCCAAAGAACACCATACCTACTGTGAAGCATGGGGGTGGAAACATCATGCTTTGGGGCTGTTTTTCTGCAAAGGGACCAGGACGACTGATCCGTGTAAAGGAAAGAATGAATGGGGCCATGTATCGTGATATTTTGAGTGAAAACCTCCTTCAATCAGCAAGGGCATTGAAGATGAAACGTGGATGGGTCTTTCAGCATGACAATGATCCCAAACACACCGCCCGGGCAACGAAGGAGTGGCTTCGTAAGAAGCATTTCAAGGTCCTGGAGTGGCCTAGCCAGTCTCCAGATCTCAACCCCATAGAAAATCTTTGGAGGGAGTTGAAAGTCCGTGTTGCCCAGCGACAGCCCCCAAACATCACTGCTCTAGAGGAAGACTTACAGAAGTCTTGTGAAGACTTACAGAAAATGTTTGACCTGTGTCATTGCCAACAAAGGGTATATAACAAAGTATTGAGAAACTTTTGTTATTGACCAAATACTTATTTTCCACCATAATTTGCAAATAAATTCATAAAAACTCCTACAATGTGATTTTCTGGATTTTCTTTTCTCATTTTGTCTGTCATAGTTGACGTGTACCTATGATGAAAATTACAGGCCTCTCTCATCTTTTTAAGTGGGAGAACTTGCACAATTGGTGGCTGACTAAATACTTTTTTTCCCCACTGTAAAAAAGTATATCAGTTTCACTTAAGGACCAAAGGATTGACAGCCATCCCATATAGATTGCAAAATAGTTGGGAAGAGATTTTTGACGTACCGATCCCATGGCATAGTGTTTATGAACTGACACGCAAAACGACACCGGATTCAAAAATTTGAATCTTTCAATTTAAATTATTATATAAAATTCTTGCTACCAATAGAACGTTATTTATATGGGGGATACAATCTTCCCAGCTCTGCAGATTTTGCTGTGAAGAGACAGAATCATTAGATCATTTGTTTTGGTTCTGTCCATTTGTAGCTTGTTTTTGGACACAGGTCCAGGAATGGCTAAAGGATTGCAATATTTACCTGGAGCTAACCTTGCAGATAGCATTACTGGGTGATCTGAAAAGTCATAGTCAATCGATCAATAATATAATAATACTTTTAGCAAAAACAATTATTTTAAATTCACAATCTGTAGAAGCAATGAGAATAGAAAGGTTCAGAACTTTTGTAAAACATCACAGTACGGTTGAAATATATATGGCAAATAGAAATCCTATATGGATGGTGTTAAGAGATAGATGGGAGGTATTGAATAGAGTTGAAGGATGGGACTAATAACAAATAACAACAAATAATAAAAAAGATAGCTAATAATGTAAGCATACTGTGTCCATAATAAGTATATAGGTTGTATGTTGGGAGCTTTTGGGAAAGAGCACAGTTAGAAAGATATGGCATATAGAAGCAAACCGGATGGACATCATGAAAATGATCGGAGAGGTTGAGAGTAGAAAGTTCAGGAGCAAAAAAATATATATATATATATATCTATAATATAATTATTGTAAAATTAACTGTGTCCATAAGGTGTAGATAGTAAGTATAGACCGGAAGTAGAGGCCTGGGCATTGTTGTTCACTAATTTACTCCAAGTAGGGAAAGGATGGTGGGGTTGAAAAGTAATAAAGGGGAGTATATATATAAAAAACATGGGGGATTGGAAGTGATGCAGACAATTACATTGATAGAAGATACAATCTATCTGCAATATTAAGCTGATCCCCCAAAAAAAAAAGTGTCAATGGCTTTTATTGACAATTACATTAAGTTTATGCAAAGAGTCAATATTTGCAGTGTTGACCCTTCTTTTTCAAGACCTCTGCAATCCGCCCTGGCATGCTGTCAATTAACTTCTGGGCCACATCCTGACTGATGGCAGCCCATTCTTGCATAATCAATGCTTGGAGTTTGTCAGAATTTGTGGGGTTTTGTTTGTCCACCCGACTCTTGAGGATTGACCACAAGTTCTCAGTGGGATTAATGTCTGGGGAGTTTCCTGGCCATGCACCCACATTTTTTATGTTTTGTTCCCCGAGCCACTTAGTTATCACTTTTGCCTTATGGCAAGGTGCTCCATCATGCTGGAAAAGGCATTGTTTGTCACTTGGCTGAGAAGCAACCCCACACATGAATGGTCTCAGGATGCTTTACTGTTGGCATGACACAGGACTGATGGTAGCGCTCACCTTGTCTTCTCCGGAGATGCTTTTTTCTGGATGCCCTAAACAATCGGAAAGGGGATTCATCAGAGAAAATTACTTTACCCCAGTCCTCAGCAGTCCAATACCTGTACCTTTTGCAGAATATCAGTCTGTCCCTGATGTTTTTCCTGGAGAGAAGTGGCTTCCTCGCTGCCCTTCTTGACACCAGGCCATCCTCCAAAAGTCTTCACCTCACTGTGCATGTAGATGCACTCACACCTGCCTGCTGCCATTCCTGAGCAAGCTCTGCACTGGTGGTGCCCCGATCCCGCAGCTCAATCAACTTTAGGAGACAGTCCTGGCGCTTTCTGGAGTTTCTTGGGCGCCCTGAAGCCTTCTTCACAACAATTGAACCTCTCTCCTTGAAGTTCTTGACGATTCGATAAATGGTTGATTTAGGTGCAATCTTACTAGCAGCAATATCCTTGCCTGTGAAGCCCTTTTTGTGCAAAGCAATGATGACGACGCGTGTTTCCTTGCAGGTAACCATGGTTAACAGAGTAAGAACAATGATTTCAAGCACCACCCTCCTTTTAAAGCTTCCAGTCTGTTATTCTAACTCAATCAGCATGACAGAGTGATCTCCAGCCTTTTCCTCGTCAACACTCTCACCTACTATTCAGCTTCAGCACCCATACAGTTATTTAGTCTATAGGTCTACTATTCAGCTTCAGCACCCAGAGAGTTATTTAGTCTATATGTCTACTATTCAGCTTCAGCACCCAGACAGTTATTTAGTCTATAGGTCTACTATTCAGCTTCAGCACCCAGAGAGTTATTTAGTCTATATGTCTACTATTCAGCTTCAGCACCCAGACAGTTATTTAGTCTATAGGTCTACTATTCAGCTTCAGCACCCAGACAGTTATTTAGTCTATATGTCTACTATTCAGCTTCAGCACCCATACAGTTATTTAGTCTGTAGGTCTACTATTCAGCTTCAGCACCACACCCAGACAGTTATTTAGTCTATAGGTCTACTATTCAGCTTCAGCACCCAGACAGTTATTTAGTCTATAGGTCTACTATTCAGCTTCAGCACCCAGACAGTTATTTAGTCTATAGGTCTACTATTCAGCTTCAGCACCCAGACAGTTATTTAGTCTACAGGTCTACTATTCAGCTTCAGCACCCAGACAGTTATTTAGTCTATAGGTCTACTATTCAGCTTCAGCACCCAGACAGTTATTTAGTCTATATGTCTACTATTCAGCTTCAGCACCCATACAGTTATTTAGTCTGTAGGTCTACTATTCAGCTTCAGCACCCAGACAGTTATTTAGTCTATAGGTCTACTATTCAGCTTCAGCACCCATACAGTTATTTAGTCTGTAGGTCTACTATTCAGCTTCAGCACCCAGACAGTTATTTAGTCTATAGGTCTACTATTCAGCTTCAGCACCCAGACAGTTATTTAGTCTATATTTCTACTATTCAGCTTCAGCACCCAGACAGTTATTTAGTCTATATGTCTACTATTCAGCTTCAGCACCCAGACAGTTATTTAGTCTACAGGTCTACTATTCAGCTTCAGCTCCCAGACAGTTATTTAGTCTATATGTCTACTATTCAGCTTCAGCACCACACCCAGACAGTTATTTAGTCTATATGTCTACTATTCAGCTTCAGCACCCAGACAGTTATTTAGTCTACAGGTCTACTATTCAGCTTCAGCACCCAGACAGTTATTTAGTCTATATGTCTACTATTCAGCTTCAGCACCACACCCAGACAGTTATTTAGTCTATAGGTCTACTATTCAGCTTCAGCACCCAGACAGTTATTTAGTCTATAGGTCTACTATTCAGCTTCAGCAACCAGACAGTTGTTTAGTCTATAGGTCTACTATTCAGCTTCAGCACCCAGACAGTTATTTAGTCTGTAGGTCTACAATTCAGCTTCAGCACCCAGACAGTTATTTAGTCTGTAGGTCTACTATTCAGCTTCAGCACCCAGACAGTTATTTAGTCTGTAGGTCTACAATTCAGCTTCAGCACCCAGACAGTTATTTAGTCTGTAGGTCTACTATTCAGCTTCAGCACCCAGACAGTTATTTAGGCTGTAGGTCTACTATTCAGCTTCAGCATCCAGACAGTTATTTAGTCTATAGGTCTACTATTCAGCTGCAGCACCCAGACAGTTATTTAGTCTATAGCTCTACTATTCAGGGAGTTGCACCCCTTCTCAGAAAACCTACACTCGATCCCTCCGATGTCAACAACTACAGACCAGTATCCCTTCTTTCTTTTCTCTCCAAAACTCTTGAGCGTGCCATCTTTAGCCAACTCTCTTGCTATCTCTCTCAGAATGACCTTCTTGATCCAAACCAGTCAGGTTTCAAGACTGGTCATTCAACTGAGACTGCTCTTCTCTGTGTCACGGAGGCTCTCCGCACTGCTAAAGCTAACTCTCTCTCCTCTGCTCTTGTCCTTCTAGACCTGTCTGCTGCCTTTGATACTGTGAACCATCAGATCCTCCTCTCCACCCTCTCCGAGCTGGGCATCTCCGGCACGGCTCACTCTTGGATTGCGTCCTACCTGACCGGTCGCTCCTACCAAGTGGCGTGGCGAGAAGCTGTCTCCGCACCACGTGCTCTCACCACTGGTGTCCCCAGGGCTCAGTTCTAGGCCCTCTCCTATTCTCGCTATACACCAAGTCACTTGGCTCTGTCATATCCTCACATGGCCTCTCCTATCATTGCTACGCAGACGACACACAACTAATCTTCTCCTTTTCCCCCTTCTGATAACCAGGTGGCGAATCGCATCTCTGCATGTCTGGCAGACATATCAGTGTGGATGACGGATCACCACCTCAAGCTGAACCTTGGCAAGACGGAGCTGCTCTTCCTCCCGGGGAAGGACTGCCCGTTCCATGATCTCGCCATCACGGTTGACAACTCCGTTGTGTCCTCCTCCCAGAGTGTGAAGAGCCTTGGCGTGACCCTGGACAACACCCTGTCTTTCTCCGCTAACATCAAGGCGGTGACCTGATCCTGTAGGTTCATGCTCTACAACATTCGGAGAGTACGACCCTGCCTTACAGAGGAAGCGGCACAGGTCCTAATCCAGGCACTTGTCATCTCCCGTCTGGATTACTGCAACTCGCTGTTGGCTGGGCTCCCTGCCTGTGCCATTAAACCCCTACAACTCATCCAGAATGCCGCAGCCCGTCTGGTGTTCAACCTTCCCAAGTTCTCTCACGTCACCCCGCTCCTCCGCACACTCCACTGGCTTCCAGTTGAAGCTCGCATCTGCTACAAGACCATGGTGCTTGCCTACGAAGCTGTGAGGGGAACGGCACCTCCATACCTTCAGGCTCTGATCAGTCCCTACACCCAAACGAGGACATTGCGTTCATCCACCTCTGGCCTGCTGGCCCCCCTACCTCTGCAGAAGCACAGTTCCCGCTCAGCCCAGTCAAAACGGTTCGCTGCTCTGGCACCCCAATGGTGGAACAAGCTCCCTCACGACGCCAGGACAGCGGAGTCACTCACCACCTTCCGGAGACACTTGAAACCCCACCTCTTTAAGGAATACCTGGGATAGGATAAAGTAATCCTTCTACCCCCCCCCTTACCCCACCCCACAAAAAAATAATAAAATAAAAAAACATTGTAAAGTGGTTATCCCACTGGCTATAAGGTGAATGCACCAATTTGTAAGTCGCTCTGGATAAGAGCGTCTGCTAAATGACGTAAATGTAAATGTAGAAATTCAGCTTCAGCACCCAGACAGTTATTCAGTCTATAGGTCTACTATTCAGCTTCAGCACCCAGACAGTTATTCAGTCTATAGGTCTACTATTCAGCTTCAGCACCACACCCAGACAGTTATTTAGTCTATAGGTCTACTATTCAGCTTCAGCACCCAGACAGTTATTTAGTCTGTAGGTCTACTATTCAGCTTCAGCACCCAGACAGTTATTTAGTCTGTAGGTCTACAATTCAGCTTCAGCACCCAGACAGTTATTTAGTCTATAGGTCTACTATTCAGCTTCAACACCCAGACAGTTATTTAGTCTGTAGGCCTACTATTCAGCTTCAGCACCCAGACAGTTATTTAGTTGAGCCTTTTGCATCTGTCTATGTCAGCTGTCAGCTCACCATCTGGATAAGGGGGGGTGAGCTTGCATTGACCTATCCAACCATACATACAATCTTAGTTTACACTCAAAGGGAGGAGACGCATATTTTCCGACGGGCCACTTGGTTTTGTCTAGAAACTGTACTTTTAGTAGCAGGTTTAGGAGAATTTACGCAGCAGGTTAGGATAATTAACGTAGAAGATTGGGAGAATTATGTTAAGATTAGGAAAAGGGTTAGGGTTAGATAAAATAAAAGCATATTTTGATGTTAATTAGACAAAAGCTGTAATTATGCAGCGTTCAAAACAACTGGGAACGAGGTCACATCATGACGTCAGTGATCTTCAGGTCGGAAAGTCGGAGCTCTAGAAAGAGGCCCGAGTTACCGAGTTGGATGACAGTTGAAAACCATTTTTCCCAGTCGGAGCTCGTTTTTTTCCGAGTTCCCAGTGGTTTTGAACGCGGCACTAGATATGACCGGGCCTCATGCTGCTGATTACTACGTCATCCACCGGCGACAGATGCTTCTGCGCGACATTTGTTTACACGATGGCGTCGGTGGATTTGAGAGGTAGCGAAGTGTTCCTTTCATTAATTGAAAAGTAATGTATTCTGTATCCGATTTTAAATCGAATAAATAGTAAGGAACACTAATGTAACTCGCTTACGGTTTCTGAGAATTTAAATAAATTGATGACGCTTTCAGGAACATAATTAGCTTGACAGCACAAAGCTAGCTAGTTTAGCTAACGCGTTAGCAAGACAGCTAACGATCTGTTTACCTTGTAGTCAAACTATTTTTATTTTTATTTAACCTTTATTTAACTAGGCAAGTAAGTTAAGAACAAATTCTTATTTACAATGACGGCCAAACCCGGACGACGCTGGGCCAATTGGATAAGAGCGTCTGCTAAATTATGTAAATGTGAATTGTGCGCCGCCCTATGGGACTCCCAATCACGTCCGGTTGTGATACAGCCTGGAATCGAACCAGGGTCTGTAGTGACGCCTCAAGCACTGAGATGCTGTGCCTTAGACCGCTGCGCCACTCGGGAGCAAACTAGTCAGCAAGTCTTTATCAAAAACAAATGTGCACGTTATACCTACATGTTTACCCCAATTCTTGTAATAAAACCAGTAACTCCATTCGTTACCTGCTGCTCCTTCTAGACAACAACCTCCTGGGGATATCGTGGGTTGACAGTGGCTGGGTGCCCATTCTCAACCCTGGCAATGTGCTGGACTATTTCTCTGAGAGGAGTAATCCGTTCTACGACCGCACCTGTAACAACGAGGTGGTGAAGATGCAGCGTCTCACTCTGGAACATCTCAAGTAAGAGTTTCTTCTGTTATTGGCTTTGAATATTGCTGACATACTGGCTATGAGCTGTTTTCCTGTGTAGGGGTCTTACTTTAAAATAGTGATTTTATTAGGCCTGCATATTACTCCTTACATCTATTACAGTAACACTTCCCCTGACACAGGTGAAGCCGACTAGTCCCGTTGACAGTGTCCATGACACAGGTGAAGCCGACTAGTCCCGTTGACAGTGTCCATGACACAGGTGAAGCCGACTAGTCCCGTTGACAGTGTCCATGACACAGGTGAAGCCGACTAGTCCCGTTGACAGTGTCCATGACACAGATGAAGCCGACTAGTCCCGTTGACAGTGTCCATGACACAGGTGAAGCCGACTAGTCCCGTTGACAGTGTCCATGACACAGATGAAGCCGAATAGTCCCGTTGACAGTGTCCATGACACAGATGAAGCCGACTAGTCCCGTTGACAGTGTCCATGACACAGATGAAGCCGACTAGTCCCGTTGACAGTGTCCACGACACAGATGAAGCCGACTAGTCCCGTTGACAGTGTCCATGACACAGATGAAGCCGACTAGTCCCGTTGACAGTGTCCATGACACAGATGAAGCCGACTAGTCCCGTTGACAGTGTCCATGACACAGATGAAGCCGACTAGTCCCGTTGACAGTGTCCATGACACAGATGAAGCCGACTAGTCCCGTTGACAGTGTCCATGACACAGATGAAGCCGACTAGTCCCGTTGACAGTGTCCATGACACAGGTGAAGCCGACTAGTCCCGTTGACAGTGTCCATGACACAGATGAAGCCGACTAGTCCCATTGACAGTGTCCATGACACAGATGAAGCCGACTAGTCCCGTTGACAGTGTCCATGACACAGATGAAGCCGACTAGTCCCGTTGACAGTGTCCATGACACAGATGAAGCCGACTAGTCCCGTTGACAGTGTCCATGACACAGATGAAGCCGACTAGTCCCGTTGACAGTGTCCATGACACAGATGAAGCCGACTAGTCCCGTTGACAGTGTCCATGACACAGATGAAGCCGACTAGTCCCGTTGACAGTGTCCATTGAAAGTGCTTCTTAGTCCAGGACTAGGCGTAACCTGTGTCAGCAAAACCGTCCGTCCAGCCCATGGATCATTTTCTGTGAGTGTAATAATAATAATATAGTTACTAGCCTAACTGACATACAATTGTGTCTATTTCAGTCAGATGGTTGGAGTGGAGTACATTCTCCTTCATGCCCAGGAGCCCATCCTCTACATCATCAGGAAACAACAGAGACAGTCTCCTACTCAGGGTGATCCACAGAGAACACACACACACACCACAGACGTCTGACACACACACACTCAAAAGAAAACACCTCTATCAATACCCCCTTGGAAAGTTTACGTCATCTTCCCATGTCCTTTATACCAGGCTCTAATTATATATCCTGTACTCTATATTGTGTGCTTCCTCTTCCCAGTCATCCCTTTATCTGACTACTACATCATAGCTGGGGTGGTGTATCAGGCTCCTGATCTGGGAACAGTTATTGGATCCAGAGTGGTAAGAGAGTGTCAACCCCCTGGCATTGTCATTACTACATTATAGTGTTATTACTATGTAATTACTATGTTGTTATTACACTGTTGTCATTACTATGCAATAGTGTTATAACTGTTGTTATTACTATGTTATTACTGTGTTGTTATTACTATGTTATTACTATGTTGTCGTTACTATGTTGTCGTTTCTATGTTGTCGTTACTATGTTGTCATTACTATGTTGTCGTTACTATGTTGTCATTACTATGTTGTCGTTGCTATGTTGTCGTTACTATGTTGTCGTTACTATGTTGTCATTACTATGTTGTCGTTACTATGTTGTCGTTACTATGTTGTCGTTTCTATGTTGTCGTTACTATGTTGTCGTTACTATGTTGTCGTTACTATGTTGTCGTTGCTATGTTGTCGTTACTATGTTGTCGTTTCTATGTTGTCGTTACTATGTTGTCGTTGCTATGTTGTCGTTACTATGTTGTCGTTTCTATGTTGTCGTTGCTATGTTGTCGTTTCTATGTTGTCGTTTCTATGTTGTCGTTTCTATGTTGTCGTTACTATGTTGTCGTTACTATGTTGTCGTTACTATGTTGTCGTTTCTATGTTGTCGTTTCTATGTTGTCGTTACTATGTTGTCGTTGCTATGTTGTCGTTTCTATGTTGTCGTTACTATGTTGTCGTTTCTATGTTGTCGTTACTATGTTGTCGTTACTATGTTGTCGTTACTATGTTGTCGTTACTATGTTGTCGTTACTATGTTGTCGTTACTATGTTGTCGTTGCTATGTTGTCGTTTCTATGTTGTCGTTACTATGTTGTCGTTACTATGTTGTCGTTGCTATGTTGTCGTTTCTATGTTGTCGTTACTATGTTGTCGTTGCTATGTTGTCGTTGCTATGCTGTTATTGCTATGTTGTTAGCACTTTGGGTTTTAGAAAAGTGTGGAATTATCTTGGTTGATGTTGGGATCAAATCTATTGAAATTCCAGTCAATTTAGAAAGTAAACCAAATTTAAAAAGCATTGAAGAGAATTGGAATTTCAGTATACTTCCTGAATTGACAGGAATTGTCCTCAACCCTGGTTGACATGTGAGTTGATGGGGTGCTGTCGTCATGTATTGACTGCTGTTATTTTCCCCTGTCTCCCCACAGCTGTCTGCTGTACATGGTGTCCAGTCTGCCTTCGATGAGGCCATGTCATACTGTCGCTATCACCCATCTAAAGGATACTGGTGGCACTTCAAAGACCAGGAGGAGAGAGGTATGTTAACCAGTGTTGGGGTCAATTCCATGTCAATTCTAGTCCATTCAGGAAGTACACTGAAATTCCAATTATCTTCAATGATTTTCAATGAGGAAAATGTGGAATTGGAATTTGGTTAACACTAACCCTGGGGTGTGGTTGTTTTACAGCTACAGTGAGGGGGGAAAAAAGTATTTGATTCCCTGCTGATTTTGTACGTTTGCCCAATAACAAAGAAATGGTCAGTCTATAATTTTAATGGTAGGTTTATTTGAACAGTGAGAGACAGAATAACAACACAAAAATCCAGAAAAACGCATGTCAAAAATGTTATAAATTGATTTGCATTTTAATGAGGGAAATAAGTATTTGACCCCTCTGCAAAACATGACTTAGTACTTGGTGGCAAAACCCTTGTTGGCAATCACAGAGGTCAGACGTTTCTTGTAGTTGGCCACCAGGTTTGCACACATCTCAGGAGGGATTTTGTCCCACTCCTCTTTGCAGATCTTCTCCAAGTCATTAAGGTTTCGAGGCTGACGTTTGGCAACTCAAACCTTCAGCTCCCTCCACAGATTTTCTATGGGATTAAGGTCTGGAGACTGGCTAGGCCACCCAGGACCTTAATGTGCTTCTTCTTGAGCCACTCCTTTGTTGCCTTGGCCGTGTGTTTCGGGTCATTGTCATGCTGGAATACCCTTCCACGACCCATTTTCAATGCCCTGGCTGAGGGAAGGAGGTTCTCACCCAAGATTTGACGGTACATGGCCCCGTCCATCGTCCCTTTGATGCGGTGAAGTTGTCCTGTCCCCTTAGCAGAAAAACACCCCCAAAGCATAATGTTTCCACCTCCATGTTTGACGGTGGGGATGGTGTTCTTGGGGTCATAGGCAGCATTCCTCCTCCTCCAAACACGGCGAGTTGAGTTGATGTTAAAGAGCTCGATTTTGGTCTCATCTGACCACAACACTTTCACCCAGTTCTCCTCTGAATCATTCAGATGTTCATTGGCAAACTTCAGACGGGCCTGTATATGTGCTTTCTTGAGCAGGGGGACCTTGCGGGCGCTGCAGGATTTCAGTCCTTCACGGCGTAGTGTGTTACCAATTGTTTTCTTGGTGACTATGGTCCCAGCTGCCTTGAGATCATTGACAAGATCCTCCCGTGTTGTTCGGGGCTGATTCCTCACCATTCTCATGATCATTAGAACTCCACGAGGTGAGATCTTGCATGGAGCCCCAGGCCGACGGAGATTGACAGGTCTTTTGTGTTTCTTCCATTTGCGAATAATCGCACCAACTGTTGTCACCTTCTCACCAAGCTGCTTGGCGATGGTCTTGTAGCCCATTTCAGCCTTGTGTAGGTCTACAATCTTGTCCCTGACATCCTTGGAGAGCTCTTTGGTCTTGGCCATGGTGGAGAGTTTGGAATCTGATTGATTGATTGCTTCTGTGGACAGGTGTCTTTTATACAGGTAACAAGCTGAGATTAGGAGTACTCCCTTTAAGAGTGTGCTCCTAATCTCAGCTCGTTACCTGTATAAAAGACACCTGGGAGCCAGAAATCTTTCTGATTGAGAGGGGGTCAAATACTTATTTCCCTCATTAAAATGCAAATCAATTTATAACACTTTTGACATGTGTTTTTCTGGATTTTTGTGTTGTTATTCTGTCTCTCACTGTTCAAATAAACCTACCATTAAAATTATAGACTGATAATTTCTTTGTCAGTGGGCAAACGTACAAAATCAGCAGGGGATCAAATACTTTTTTCCCTCACTGTATTGTTTTACAGGGGTGTTTATTGGTACATTGGTTTTCATTACGAACAATAAATTATTATTTTATAGCCTAATGTGTGATACATATTAAGCATGTTTCACTAAACCTGGACTAAGGCAGGTATTGTTTTCCCATCCCATGACCTTGATAATACATGTACTGTATCTAATGTGTTTCAACCATTCTCCTCATCAATGGTATTCTGCAACAAGATGGCGCCGACAGACTTGGCACCTCTGATTCTTGCTTCTAAGCAACTTTCCTATTCTAGTCAATGCCATCTTATTCAACTATTGCTGTATATATACTAATCTATCCTACGTATTCTACAGATATACTACATATTCTATCCACATACTGTCTATAATGTGTCTACACCCCATCACATATATATATATATATATAGGCTCTGTCGCGGCCGGCCGCGACCGGGAGACTCATGGGCGGCGCACAATTGGCCCAGCGTCGTCCAGGGTAGGGGAGGGAATGGCTGGCTGGGATGTAGCTCAGTTGATAGAGCATGGCGTTTGCAACGCCAGGGTTGTGGGTTCGTTTCCCACGGGGGGCCAGTATAAAAAAATATATATATGTATTCACTAACTGTAAGTCGCTCTGGATAAGAGCGTCTGCTAAATGACTAAAATGTAAATGTAAATGTAATATATATATATATACAGTGCCTTGCAAAAGTATTCATCCCCCTTGGCATTTTTCCTATTTTGCTGCATTACAACCTGTAATTTAAATGGATTTTTATTTGGATGTCATGTAATGGACATACACAAAATAGTCCAAATTGGTGAAGTGAAATTTTAAAAAATAACTTGTTTCAGAAAATTCTAACAAATAAATAACCGAAAAGTGTTGCGTGCATATGTATTCACCCCCTTTGCTATGAAGCCCCTAAATAAGATCTGGTGCAACCAATTAACTTCAGAAGTCACATAATTAGTTAAATAAAGTCCACCTGTGTGCAATCTAAGTGTCACATGATCTGTCACATTATCTCAGTATATATACACCTGTTCTGAAAGGCCCCAGTCTGCAACACCACTAAGCAAGGGGCACCACCAAGCAAGCGGCGCCATGAAGACCAAGGAGCTCTCCAAACAGAGCAGGGACAAAGTTGTGGAGAAGTACAGATCAGGGTTGGGTTATAAAAAAATATCAGAAACTTTGAACATCCCACGGAGCACCATTAAATCCATTATTAAAAAATGGAAAGAATATGGCACCACAACAAACCTGCCAAGAGAGGGCCGCCCACCAAAACTCACGGGTCAGGCAAGGCGGGCATTAATCAGAGAGGCAACAAAGAGACCAAAGATAACCCTGAAGGAGCTGCAAAGCTCCACAGCGGAGATTGGAGTATCTGTCCATATGACCACTAAGCCGTACACTCCACAGAGCTGGGCTTTACAGAAGAGTGGCCAGAAAAAAGCCATTGCTTAAAGAAAAAAATAAGCAAACACGTTTGGTTCGCCAAAAGGCATGTGGGAGACTCTCCAAATATATGTAAGAAGGTACTCTGGTCAGATGAGACTAAAATTGAGCTTTTTGACCATCAGGGAAAACGCTATGTCTGGCGCAAATCCAACACCTCTCATCACCCCGAGAACACCATCCCCACAGTGAAGCATGGTGGTGGCAGCATCATGCTGTGGGGATGTTTTTCATCGGCAGGGACTGGGAAACTGGTCAGAATTGAAGGAATGATGAATGGCGCTAAATACAGGGAAATTCTTGAGGGGAAACCTGTTTCAGTCTTCCAGTGATTTGAGACTGGGACAGAGGTTCACCTTCCAGCAGGACAATGACCCTAAGCATACTGCTAAAGCAACACTCGAGTGGTTTAAGGGGAAACATTTACATGTCTTGGAATGGCCTAGTCAAAGCCCAGACCTCAATCCAATTGAGAATCTGTGGTATGACTTAAAGATTGCTGTACATCAGCGGAACCCATCCAACTTGAAGGAGCTGGAGCAGTTTTGCCTTGAAGAATGGGCAAAAATCCCAGTGGCTAGATGTGCCAAGCTTATAGAGACATACCCCAAGAGACTTGCAGCTGTAATTGCTGCAAACGGTGGCTCTACAAAGTATTGACTTGGGGGGGTGAATAGTTATGCACGCTCAAGTTATCAGTTTTTCTTTCTTATTTCTTGTTTGTTTCACAAAAAAAAATATTTTGCATCTTCAAAGTGGTAGGCATGTTGTGTAAATAAAATGATGCAACCCCCCCCCCCAAAAAAAAATCCATTTTAATTCCAAGTTGTAAGGCAACAAAATAGGAAAAATGCCACGGGGGGGGCTAAATACTTTTTCAAGCCACTGTATTTGTACTCCGGACTCCGACATTGCTCGTTCTAATATTTATATATTTCTTAATTCCATTGTTTTACTTTTAGATCTGTGTGTATTGTTGTGAATTGTTAAGATATTACTGCACTGCTGGAGCTCGGAACACAAGCATTTCACTACACCCGCAAGAACATCTGCTAAATATGTGTGTGCGACCAATAAAATTAGATTTTTGATTTGATGTCTATAGATGCCAAAGCCAAGCCAAAGTCCAAGAAGAAAGAGGAACCCAGTTCCCTGTTCCAGAGACAGCGTGTGGACACACTTCTACTCGATTTGAGGTCCAAGTTTCCTCCAACGTATTACCAGGTATGACACACCACCTGTCAGTTAGTCATAATCAGCCAATATACATTATACCGATTTAATTGTAACATTGTATTATTGAGGTTCGCATTTGGTAATCTATATTCTGTTGTAATTCTTTCTTAAAATTTTGCCACAATTTTAGCCTAAGCCTGGGGAGAAGCCCATCCCAGGTAAGATTGTTACAGCTAATATTGCAGAACCATTTGCTATTCTTTTGCGATAGGTTTTAGACATTTAACACCAACCAAATGTTGATGAACATTACTATTGGAAAAGGTTAGGTCATGTTTAAAAAAAAAACTCTGGACATTTTGTAATCTTTTCTCTGGTCATGGAGTCTTGTTTTTTCACCCTGTGTTCTGTTTTCATTTGACTGTCTAATCTACTGTATCTGTTCTAATCTACTGTATCTATTCTAATCTACTGTATCTGTTCTAATCTACTGTATCTGTTCTAATCTACTGTATCTGTTCTAATCTACTGTATCTGTTCTAATCTACTGTATCTAATCTAATCTACTGTATCTGTTCTAATCTACTGTATCTGTTCTAATCTACTGTATCTGTTCTAATCTACTGTATCTGTTCTAATCTACTGAATCTAATCTACTGTATCTGTTCTAATCTACTGTATCTGTTCTAATCTACTGTATCTAATCTAATCTACTGTATCTATTCTATTGTAGTGGAGGTGAAGAAGGAGTCTGAACCCCCAGCAGAGACGGTGAAGCAGGAAGAGAGAGAGAGAGAGCCAGCCACCAAGACTTCTGCTCCAGCTCCCCCCAGCAGCAAACCACCTCCGGAGAAACGGGCCAGGCTACAGTGATGACCGATGGCCACTCCTGTATATATTTCTGATAATGTCCATTCTTCGAAGAAGAAGAAAAAAAAAAAGCACACTGCTCTTGCCAGTATCACCTTTTTGTTAATTCAAGCTTATATGTCAGCCTCTTGGCCTTCGTCATTGATGTGTACATTCTCACATTGGCAAGGCACACAGAATGGACATACGGCACAGGTAGAACCCAATCTGACTGAACAATGCTAAGGAAGTTGTTTGTGTCTGATGGAAGGTGTGTGGAAATGGACCTCCATCCCAGATGCCAGACCAAACAGACCGTAACAACTCATGATCCTGTTTCTGAAGGGCTTGACAGTCAATTAACATGGAATGGCATTAGGAAAGGCAAATTAATAGTCCTAAATGGCACCCTATTCCCTATATAGCGCACTACTTTTGACCAGGGCCCTGGCACCCTATTTTCTGTATAGTGCACTACCTTTGACCAGAGCCCTATAGGCCCTAGTCAAAAGTAGTGCACTATATAGGGAATAGGGTGCCAGGGCTCTGGTTAAAAGTAGTGCACTATATAGGGAATAGGGTGCCATTTGGGACATATCCATGAGCAGACGATGTGAGTAGCAGACCTCATGGGACATTCCATCCATGTTCTAGAACTGTGTAGTTACTGACATGTACACCTTTAGTATCGCCACAAGACTTCTCTCTGTGATGATGCTAGCTAGAGGTGAGAGGTCAAGACTCGAGTGGGTTTACAATTTGCAGTTTTTGAGGGTAACATCGAAACAGTGAGACCACCAGTAATCTCTATGCACTGTTGACATCTGCAGTATCTTACTCGGCACTGTGGGAGACATGTTTTTTGGCGTTATTTTTTTCAATATGTAATTATGTTTTTTCCACGTCAAGTGATTCTGAATCCATGGTCTGTTTTCCTTGAAAAAATTGTCAATGCTTTTCTGAATATAATCATATTCAAACTCTACAATGACTGAGTTTGAGTCATTATTCATCAAAACATGTATTTTAATGTGATTAAATGTATGTCATCTAATGTAGCCAGGTGTGGTCAAAATAGACTGTCTGCTTTGGACATCAGCTATGGGATCCTCCTGAGATATTGAAGAGCCCTGCAGTTGGACCAATCTCATTTGATGAGAGTCAAGGAGATTTTAGTGTCAGTCTAGATGATTTATTTGATGATGAATTAATATATTTGATTAGTAACTTGTAAAATCAGCAGCGGAAGTTATGCCACAACAGATATGGCACACCGAGATTTTATGATAACAGTACAGTACCACAAGAGGGCGCTATTTAGCTAGCGTAATATTATATGACCGTTTTCAAACTACCCTCACAGAGTTGTCTTAGCTACACTCTTTTTCCATTGTCCAATTAGGACGTGAAGAAGGATTAGTGCTAAACGGGATCCTTGGGATGTCCTTATCCTAAACTCTAACCTCTAACCATAACCCTTACCTTAACCAGTTTACATTTCAACTTCAATGGGTAGGGACCATTGCGTTGAGCTATATAAGGTATGGACGTCCCAAGGCGACCAGATAGCACGGACAGAAGAAGAAGCAGCTCGCAGGGCGTGGCGGGATAGGAGACCACTCAGTGGAGGACCGAGTACAGTGCCTCAGCTGGCGAGCTGCAGAGAAGATGGCTGCAGTGTGGATTTTCAGGCCAATGTCTGAAAACACTGCACTGTTGGTCATGTTTCACGACGGCTAGCCTTCGTGTCGCCCCGTTTATTTAGTCGTTTTTTTCAAGGAATCGAAGGGGATAAAACATGGGGTCTCAAACTCTACAGATCCTCAGGCAGGGTGTCTGGGCTTCAATCACAGGCGGATGGTACTATGATCCCCATCAAAATACATTTGTCAATGCTCTACACCTCTACCTCTGGCTGTTCCTACTATGTTTCCCCTTCACGCTTTACATGGTAAGTGTGTTTAAGCTTTGATAAGGTTACTTACTGTCTTTTTATGGAACATTTATATCCTCCAATCTCAACAAAGCAAGTCAAGATCTGGTTTACCGTTGGAGGATCTTCCCTGGCTGTAATCATGCTAGCCAAACCGCGGATGCTAATGCTAACCAGCTAACAGTTGCTAGTAAGGGTAGCCAAGTAGCTATTTAGTTACGTAGTTAACGTTACCTATATAACTAGCTAGGTTGCTAGGCATCCTTTGTTTGAAATCTGCATATTTCCCTCGAATAAACGAAATAAATACCAGTTGACGTGTAACTTATAGCTAACAGATTGTAGCTGTTCATCATTGTTTTCATTTTCACCGTTATGTTTTGTTGTCAGGTGTGACACTTTTCTTTCGGCAACACTCGTTGTTAGATAGTTAAATGACTCAGTTACATTGTCCATAAATATCAGATTTAGGGAAATACTTTAATCCCGACCAGGTTTGGTTAACCAATCCCCCGGGCAACAAGTCGTGGCTAGACTAGATAGTTAACGTAATATCTGTCTTCTATTAATGAACGTTAGCTAGCTAGCTACCTCCTCTCTCTCCCCCCTCCCCCCAAGCCACATTGACAGCAATCTAATCTATCTCAGTCTATTATTAGCTAACAATGTATGTCTTGTCTCTCGTATACTGGTGTCAAGATCTACCAGGTATTCAAGCTGACCCAGCTTGTCAGCAAGCCAGCACAAAAACAGACTTCTAGGAAATGTTGTCATTCAAATAAAATAAAAAATAACGATATTTTGGAATGGCTGGAGAGTAGGATTAATAAAAAATATTCCTGCCCCTCCCCTCATAACATGTTACTGTAAACGCTATCTGCACAACCAAATGTAAATTAGTGAACTTTCAAACAGCATTTTATATGTTCTCCACTTTCAATATTGAGGGGCTATAGTCACAGTTGTTAACAATTTAAATTTTACTCAGTCCAGTTGCTTGGTGTTGTGTAATTAGGCCAATTCTGTGATTGATTAGCAGTGGTTTTGCTTTAAAAGTCAGGATATGTGACAGGGAGGGTATAAATAGTGTGATTCTCAGAATGCTCCATGGCAGCACTAAACAAACAACAACACGAATAGTTATCTATCCAAAACGGAGATGTATGGGTAAACCACTTCTCCAATCTTTTTGGCCCTATAACAAAGAACAAACAGCAAAAACATATACATGATCAAATAATATAATTAACTATTAAAGACTACCAGTACCCACTGGATTCTCCAATTACATTGAATGAACTACAGGACAAAATAAAAACCCTCCAACCCAAAAAGGCCTGTGGTGTTGATGGTATCCTCAATGAAATGATCAAATATACAGACCACAAATTCCAATTGGCTATACTTAAACTCTTTAACATCATACTTAGCGCTGGCATCTTCCCCAATATTTGGAACCAAGAACTGATCACCCCAATCCACAAAAGTGGAGACAAATTTGACCCCAATAACTTCCGTGGGATATGCGTCAACAGCAACCTTTGGATAATCCTCTGTATTATCATTAACAGCAGACTCATACATTTCCTCAGTGAAAACAATGTACTGAGCAAATGTCAAATTGGCTTTTTACCAAATTACCGTACGACAGACCACGTATTCACCCTGCACACCCTAATTGACAAACAAATAAACTAAAACAAAGGCAAAGTGTTCTCATGCTTTGTTGATTTAAAAAAAAATGGCAAGAAACACACATTTCTTTCCACAGGGCCGTGGGGTGAGACAGGGATGCAGCTTAAGCCCCACCATCTTCAACATATATATCAACTAATTGGCGAGGGCACTAGAACAGTCTGCAGCACCCGGCCTCACCCTACTAGAATCTGAAGTCAAACGTCTACTGTTTGCTGAGGATCTGGTGCTTCTGTCCCCAACCAAGGAGGGCCTACAGCAGCACCTAGATCTTCTGCACAGATTCTATCAGACCTGGGCCCTGACAGTAAATCTCAGTAAGACAAATATAATGGTTTTCCAAAAAAGGTCCACCATTGCCCTAGAGCACACAAAAACCTATACATACCTCGGCCTAAACATCAGCGCCACCGGTAACTTCCCCAAAGCTGTGAACGATCTGAGAGACAAGGCAAGAAGGGCCTTCTATGCCATCAAAAGGAACATAAAATTTTACGTACCAAATTTTACATACCAATTAAGATCTGGTAAAAAATACTTGAATCAGTTATAGAACCCATTGCCCTTTATGGTTGTGAGGTCTGGGGTCCGCTCACAAACCAAGAATTTGCAAAATGGGACAAACACCAAATTGAGACTCTGCATGTAGAATTCAGCAAAAATATCCTCAGCGTACAACGTAAAACACCAAATAATGCATGCAGAGCAGAATTAGGCCGATACCCGCTAATTATCCAAATACAGAAAAGAGACGTTAAATTCTACAACCACCTAAAACATTTTACATTTTAGTCATTTAGCAGACGCTCTTATCCAGAGCGACTTAAAGTTAGTGAGTGCATACATTTCTTTTTTCATACTGGCCCCCCGTGGGAATCGAACCCACAACCCTGGCGTTGCAAACGCCATGCTCTACCAACTGAGCTACACGGGAAGGAAGCGATTCCCAAAACTTCCATAACAAAGCCATCACCTATAGAGAAATGAACCTGGAGAAGAGTCCCCAAAGCAAGCTGGTCCTGGGGCTCTGTTCACAAACAGAGCCCCAGGATAGCAATACAATTAGACCCAACCAAATCATGAGAAAACAAAAAGATAATTACTTGACACATTGGAAAGAATTAACAAAAAAACTGAGCAAACTAGAATGCTATTTGGCCCTAAACAGAGAGTACACAGTGGCAGAATACCTGACCACTGTGACTGACCCAAACGTAAGGAAAGCTTTGACTATGTACAGACTCAGTGAGCATAGCCTTGCTATTGAGAGAGGCTGCCGTAGGCAGACCTGGCTCTCAAGAGAAGACAGGCTATGTGCACACTGCCCACAAAATGAGGTGGAAACTGAGCTGCACTTCCTAACCTCCTGCCAAATGTATGTCCATATTAGAGACACATATTTCCCTCAGATTACACAGACCCACAAAGAATTGGAAAACAAATCCAATTTTGATAAACTCCCTTATCTACTGGGTGAAAAACCACAGTGTGCCATCACAGCAGCAAGATTTGTGACCTGTTGCCACAAGAAAAGGGCAACCAGTGAAGAACAAACACCATTGTAAATACAACCCATATTTATGTCGATTTATTTTCTCTTTTGTACTTTAACTATTTGCACATCGTTACAACACTGCATATAGACATAATATGACATTTGAAATGTCTTTATTCTTTTGGAACTTCTGAGTGTAATGTTTACTGTTAATATTTATTGTTTATTTCACTTTTTGTTTATTATCTACTTCACTTGCTTTTGGCAACGTTAACATACGTTTCCCATGCCAATAAAGCCCTTAAATTGAGTTGGGAGAGAGGTCTATTTCACTTGCTGAAGTAACTGTGGTCTAAATCAGGAGAGTGTCTGAGCATCACTGGTGTTACGCAAATAAATGCACTGACTGAACATCTGTTATGGGAATGTAGCAGAGGTATAGTTCACTATATTGACGTGATGACTAATCACTAATAACTTTTCCCAAGACCTGAAACCTGCTGGCTCTCTGAGCTAACACAGTCTTGCAGACAACCCGGGTTCAATCCCTGGCCAGTTAACACAAAAGCACTGACACGTTGAACTCTCATTACTGGAGGGAAAGACTACAGCACTGTGTCTTTTTTAGGGTTTTCTGAGATGTGTTCTACTATTGAAAGAAAGCAAAAATCCGTCCTTGGAGGGACAATCAAGTTGTACCGTAGTTGAATGCACTGATTTTAAATTGCTCTGTATAAGAGTGTCTGCTAAATCACTAAAATATGTGTCCCCCAGGCGCTCCCACCCACCATGGTGATAGTGGGGATCTACTGTGGTGTGATAGCTGGCATGTTCCTGCTCCTGAAGACTGTCAACTACCGGCTGCATCATGCCCTGGACGAGGGAGAGGTGGTAGAGCACCGGGCCAAGGGGAAAGAGGGCAGCGGGGCCAGCACTGAGGGGGCCAACGAGGGCAGCGCCACACGCCAGGAGGACAGTAACGGACCAGGGTCAGTTAAGGCGTCTTCATGCTTCCCAGCTGAAACAGTTCGGTGAAGTTTGTGCAGATAATATATTATTGTTCGTTTTGGACTTTGGTGAGGTTTTTTTGGGGGGGCTTTTAGGGCACATCAAAAATATTCTGGAGGCAAGCCTAAGTTTGGAACCGAAGTCTACGCCTCTTGGTCGGGGATTAGTCAACAGTAGGGATTCTGCAATAAAGTCTTTGTTGTCATTCAATGAGAGACGACTTGTCTTCATGCACATTTTATCAGTGAAAAATACTGCGTTAGATATAAAATTGCGCGACATAAGATCTCTTCGGCAAAAACGTCAAAATTAATTACAGAATTCTTGAGTTTTCTTAGATTAATTCTGACTATTTTGAGGACTGGCTACGGCATCTTAAAATGGACAAACCGTACGGTTGCTGCTTTTTTCCCTAATTTTTAAAGCGAAGGTCTTTTTAAGGGACTATGCGAGGTCACTCGTTGGGTTCGGCGAGCCGAGTTCAGCTAGGCGCCAGCCGAACTGAAGCATGCTGACACCTTTAGTCAGCTCTCCGGTTCACGGTTGATGTTGGTGGGGGTACATTTTCTTACTCCAACTTTCACTATCGTAAACATTTATTTTTTATCTCTTGTAGGGCTGTGGTGTATTGGATACTAGGGCACCTGACCTGACCCTAGACCCTAAAATCAGAGTTGAATCATGGGTTTAATTTTCTCTGGCAGTGTGAAGTAAGCTAGATGTTTGTGGGCCAGGGTCAAAGGTTTATCTGTTGTTGTGGAGACGAAGTGAACAGGTTTGACATGCATGTTTGCAGTGCAAATCAGTTCAACTAGCTATCTACCTCTTCACCTCAAGGCCATGAGATCAGTGAGGAAAGGGGATGACTTTGGCAAACAAACACATTTTTGTTAGTGGAAATAGGCCTAGTTCACATTTAGCAGGAACGAAAACTGTGTGAGATCGCAGCTTATTAACTTACTGCCCAAACCCCTGTAGAGTCAATCATTCTCACATTCCTGAAGGAGAGCAGAGCAGAGCAGCTTGGAGAGGAGCGAGCAGTGGTGTGGAGAGGAGAGGACAGTGGTGTGGAGAGGAGAGGAGAGGACAGTGGTGTGGAGAGGAGAGGAGAGGACAGTGGTGTGGAGAGGAGAGGAGAGGACAGTGGTGTGGAGAGGACAGTGGTGTGGAGAGGAGAGGAGAGGAGAGGACAGTGGTGTGGAGAGGAGAGGAGAGGACAGTGGTGAGGAGAGGAGAGGACAGTGGTGAGGAGAGGAGAGGACAGTGGTGTGGAGAGGAGAGGAGAGGACAGTGGTGTGGAGAGGAGAGGAGAGGAGAGGACAGTGGTGTGGAGAGGACAGTGGTGAGGAGAGGAGAGGACAGTGGTGTGGAGAGGAGAGGAGAGGACAGTGGTGTGGAGAGGAGAGGAGAGGACAGTGGTGAGGAGAGGAGAGGACAGTGGTGTGGAGAGGACAGTGGTGAGGAGAGGAGAGGACAGTGGTGTGGAAAGGAGAGGAGAGGACAGTGGTGTGGAGAGGACAGTGGTGAGGAGAGGAGAGGACAGTGGTGTGGAAAGGAGAGGAGAGGACAGTGGTGTGGAAAGGAGAGGAGAGAGGACAGTGGTGTGGAGAGGAGGAGGACAGTGGTGAGGAGAGGAGAGGACAGTGGTGTGTGGAGAGGAGAGGACAGTGGTGTGGAGAGGAGAGGACAGTGGTGTGGAGAGGAGAGGACAGTGGTGTGGAGAGGAGAGGACAGTGGTGTGGAGAGGAGAGGACAGTGGAGAGGAGAGGACAGTGGTGAGGAGAGGACAGTGGTGTGGAGAGGAGAGGAGAGGACAGTGGTGTGGAGAGGAGAGGAGAGGACAGTGGTGAGGAGAGGAGAGGACAGTGGTGAGGAGAGGAGAGGACAGTGGTGTGGAGAGGAGAGGAGAGGACAGTGGTGAGGAGAGGACAGTGGTGAGGAGAGGAGAGGACAGTGGTGTGGAGAGGACAGTGGTGTGGAGAGGAGAGAGGACAGTGGTGAGGAGAGGACAGTGGTGTGGAGAGGAGAGGAGAGGACAGTGGTGTGGAGAGGAGAGGAGAGGACAGTGGTGAGGAGAGGAGAGGACAGTGGTGTGGAGAGGACAGTGGTGTGGAGAGGAGAGGAGAGGACAGTGGTGTGGAAAGGAGAGGAGAGGACAGTGGTGTGGAGAGGACAGTGGTGAGGAGAGGACAGTGGTGTGGAAAGGAGAGGAGAGGAGAGGACAGTGGTGTGGAGAGGACAGTGGTGTGGAGAGGAGAGGAGAGGACAGTGGTGTGGAAAGGAGAGGAGAGGACAGTGGTGTGGAGAGGAGAGGACAGTGGTGTGGAGAGGACAGTGGTGTGGAGAGGAGAGGACAGTGGTGTGGAGAGGACAGTGGTGTGGAGAGGAGAACAGTGCAGCGTGTAGACCGACGAGAGCAGAGGAGAGGTAAAAGGGAGAAATATGAGAGCCCTCCACCACCGCAGTATCTGGGTTAGTGTATTGCCCTCCACCACAGCAGTGTATTGCCCTCCACCACAGCAGTGTATTGCCCTCCACCACAGCAGTGTATTGCCCTCCACCACAGCAGTGTATTGCCCTCCACCACAGCAGTGTATTGCCCTCCACCACAGCAGTGTATTGTCCTCCACCACAGCAGTGTATTGCCCTCCACCACAGCAGTGTATTGCCCTCCACCACAGCAGTGTATTGCCCTCCACCACAGCAGTGTATTGCCCTCCACCACAGCAGTGTATTGCCCTCCACCACAGCAGTGTATTGCCCTCCACCACAGCAGTGTATTGCCCTCCACCACAGCAGTGTATTGTCCTCCACCACAGCAGTGTATTGCCCTCCACCACAGCAGAGTATTGCCCTCCACCACAGCAGTGTATTGCCCTCCACCACAGCAGTGTATTGCCCTCCACCACAGCAGTGTATTGTCCTCCACCACAGCAGTGTATTGCCCTCCACCACAGCAGTGTATTGCCCTCCACCACAGCAGTGTATTGCCCTCCACCACAGCAGTGTATTGCCCTCCACCACAGCAGTGTATTGCCCTCCCACCACAGCAGTGTATTGCCCTCCACCACAGCAGTGTATTGCCCTCCACCACAGCAGTGTATTGCCCTCCACCACAGCAGTGTATTGCCCTCCACCACAGCAGTGTATTGCCCTCCACCACAGCAGTGTATTGCCCTCCACCACAGCAGTGTGATTGCCCTCCACCACAGCAGTGTATTGCCCTCCACCACAGCAGTGTATTGCCCTCCACCACAGCAGTGTATTGCCCTCCACCACAGCAGTGTATTGCCCTCCACCACAGCAGTAGTATTGCCCTCCACCACAGCAGTGTATTGCCCTCCACCACAGCAGTGTATTGCCCTCCACCACAGCAGTGTATTGCCCTCCACCACAGCAGTGTATTGCCCTCCACCACAGCAGTGTATTGCCCTCCACCACAGCAGTGTATTGCCCTCCACCACAGCAGTGTATTGCCCTCCACCACAGCAGTGTATTGCCCTCCACCACAGCAGTGTATTGCCCTCCACCACAGCAGTGTATTGCCCTCCACCACAGCAGTGTATTACCCTCCACCACAGCAGTGTATTGTCCTCCACCACAGCAGTGTATTGCCCTCCACCACAGCAGTGTATTGCCCTCCACCACAGCAGTGTATTGCCCTCCACCACAGCAGTGTATTGCCCTCCACCACAGCAGTGTATTGCCCTCCACCACAGCAGTGTATTGCCCTCCACCACAGCAGTGTATTGCCCTCCACCACAGCAGTGTATTGCCCTCCACAACAGCAGTAGATGGGTTAGTGTGCCAGCTATTTACTAAAATAGTCTGAGCTTCAAGTGTCTCAACTGACAGCATGAGGTTGGCTCCTGAAACTGATCATGTGAATCTACTGTAGGCATAAGCTATTACTGCAAAGGGCAGTGATTGGGGACATTGCCCTGTGTAGGGTGCTGTCTTTCGGATGGGACGTTAAGCGGGTGTCCTGACTCTCTGTGGTCACTAAAGATCCAATGGCACTTATCGTAAGAGTAGGGGTGTTAACTCCGGTGTCCTGGCTAAATTCTCAATCTGGCCCTCATACCATCATGGCCACTTATTCATCCCAACTTCCAATTGGCTCATTCGTCCCCCTCCTCTCCCCTGTAACTATTCCCCAGGTCGTTGCTGTAAATGAGAATGTGTTTTCAGTCAACTTACCTGTTTACATTTTTTAAAGAAATACATTATGTTAGAGTAATTTTTACAGGAAGCTTCCAATTACAGTTAATAACAGTATTTTTCAGCTTTTTACCCGTAAGGCAGTCAGTGCAATCTACAGTATTAATGCTGTAAAACACATTTACTGTATTTTACTGTGCATTCTACAGTGTTTTACTGTTGAAATTACAGACAAGTTTTACAGTGTAGGCAGGCTTAAGCGCGTCACACACCACTTTGCAATGAGCTGGAGGCAGTTTGCACGTTGAAAACACATACTTAATTGTTTGAAACCTGAACGTTTTACTTCATATTATGAGGGATGTCTTACCTTGCTTCATGGTAGCCTAGCAAACATTATTTTATGGAGACGTCCATATGCCATTGAAACCAGTAGCCTATTTCTCTCATGTTCTAATGGTTTTCAAAAAAAAACTTTATTTCATTGTCCAGTAGCTAATCTTCAATCCTAGTCATATTAGGATGCTAGTTGTTGCATCTTTAGATCTCCCCTCTTTCTACATTTTGAATGGATATTTTTCATCTGTCACATGAAACCACTCGCAAGTGCGGTGCGCTTTCGGAAACAGTGTTTTACCGCTAATTGCATTATGGAACAAACATTAGCGCGTAGCTTTACTGCCTTGGCTTTACTGCCTTGTGCACGTTGTTGTGCTTATGTAAATAAATAATAGTTTTTAAGCTAAACATTCTGTTCTGTCGCATCAGCCTCATTGCTTTTTAACAGGTTTTTTTGGTGTAGCTGAGGCCTACTGGTTGTTGATCTATCGTCCCACGACTCTCCCAGAGTCTGTTTGGAAAAGGCTATTCCTTTCTCGACAAGCTGACCAATAGAATAGGTCAACTTTTCTACTATGGGCGATAGTAGATTTGACATAGGCTAGTGATTCTGCTGTTCGTTACTCGTCTTGTTGGCTGAGGAAAAGTAAAATGTGGACAGTTATTCTAACGTCTTCGGAGTGCGCGTTGGAATTCGGTAAGAAGGACGCGACACTGTTGCATCCTTGAGTTGCATGTTCTGTTAAGATGAATCTGTCATTCTGAGCACCGTGGGTGGACTCCCTTATCAGGTTACGCATCCAATGCATATGAGTCCGGTAAATGTATCAAATATCCGGTAACTTTAAATGCTTCCGGTCAAATGTCCGAGTGCCACATTTCCCTAACTGAAACGTGTGTGTGTGTGTGCGTGCGTGCGCAGGGACCCTGGTGGGGGTATAGAGATGGCAGACTTCATTCGAGAGGAGACTCCACCAGTAGACTGCAGCTCCAGAAACTCTTATACAGGGATGGACTCCAGTCACCAGGTGAGACAGAATGTTGGGATGGACTCCAGTAACCAGGTGAGACAGAATATTGGGATGGACTCCAGTAACCAGGTGAGACAGAATGTTGGGATGGACTCCAGTCACCAGGTGAGACAGAATGTTGGGATGGACTCCAGTCACCAGGTGAGACAGAATGTTGGGATGGACTCCAGTCACCAGGTGAGACAGAATGTTGGGATGGACTCCAGTCACCAGGTGAGACAGAATGTTGCTTCTCGCTCTGTGTAATTTCTCTCTTTTTGGGGGTTTATGTGATAATAGAAGTAGTGGGCTGCTCCAGCCGGAGACATTACATACAGAAAAAAATCCCATAGAGCCCGCAGTCTTATTTCCATTGTGGTCCTCTAAGATGTTTTATTTTTCAACGTGAACATTAAGTTGTCTCGTAATCATACTGTAGGTTATTTTGACATCTTGATATACTGATATAGGAAGGTATTGTCTCATGTCATGTCTCTTATGTCTTGATAAGTAGCTCTCCTCCCACCTTTCCGTTGTTCAGATTGCGTCCACCAACCGTCATGGAGGATCCACTACAGCCAAAGGTAACAGCCTCTTTCTCTTTCTCCACCTTGTACACCTGATTGGGTCCAACCACTGTGAAGCGACAGTTTGTTGTGCAATGTAGTTTACCTGATGTTATGAGAAGGGCGATTGAAAGACGTCCAAACTATTCTCAGCCTTTCTCCCTCAACTTCTGTTGGGTTTTTCTGCAAGGCATGACTGGCATGTGTACGACAAAATAGGGTGTCCCCTGGAGTCGTATGGTTTGTCCCCTGGAGTCGTATGGTTTGTCCCCTGGAGTCGTATGGTTTGTCCCCTGGAGTCGTATGGTTTGTCCCCTGGAGTCGTATGGTTTGTCCCCTGGAGTCGGATGGTTTGTCCCCTGGAGTCGTATGGTTTGTCGTATGGTTTGTCCCCTGGAGTCGGATGGTTTGTCCCCTGGAGTCGGATGGTTTGTCCCCTGGAGTCGGATGGTTTGTCAGCCAACCAGCCAGTCACTGGAATGGTCTGTTGCAAGACACAGAGAGGGCTCTAGACAAATTAACCCTCTTTAGTTGCAGTCCAGGTCCATTGGGTAGAGTGTCGGAGCGAGGCGACTCTGGGTCCATTGTGTGTCAGCCAGAGTGACTGCATTGTTTGAATTATTCAACACCATTGTAATTAGCTAGCTGTCTCCTCTCCGGTCAGACCGCATAAAGAGAAGAGCCCTGAAGTCTGACCAGGGCTTTGTCCCAAATGGAACCCTGTTCCCTATAAAGTTAACTACCTGCTTGGCTCAAAGTTAAAAGCAGTGCACTCTATAGGGAATAGGGTGCCATTTGATACACAGTCCAGGGCTTTGCTGGGTTGAGCGGTTTATTCTCCCTCCCCCTGAGGACTAGCTTCCGTTTACACCGTCCATTACAGTCTGACTTCGGCTGGGATTCAGACACAAACAAATAAACAACATCTAACAGAACACTGCCGTCCACTTTTAAATGTGTGTTCAACTTTTAATCTGTGTTGAACTGAATCCTGGCCTTACTCAGGGCAACCACCGAGTGACAATCCTCTGGTCACTTGGAGAAAGAGCTCTTGTGAAATCATTACATTTTAGTCATTTAGCAGACGCTCTTATCCAGAGCGACTTACAGTTTTAGTGAGTGCATACATTTTCAAATCATGTTATCATATTTGTTGTGTGTGTTCATGTTTTCTTGGACTCGTGTTTTGGACTGTTCATTTTCCTCAGGAGAGTGACTTTCCTCAAGACTTGAAAACGTACGAGAGCTCTGTTAACTTGTCAACATGTCGCTGGATATCTAATCTCCACAGTCTTCCTCTCACAGACTGCTATACTAGGATGGACCAATAGAGTTAGAGGACAAGGACCAATAGAGGACAAGGACCAATAGAGGACAAGGACCAATAGAGTTAGAGGACAAGGACCAATAGAGTTAGAGGACAAGGACCAATAGAGGACAAGGACCAATAGAGGACAAGGACCAATAGAGGACAAGGACCAATAGAGGACAAGGACCAATAGAGGACAAGGACCAATAGAGGACAAGGACCAATAGAGTTAGAGGACAAGGACCAATAGAGTTAGAGGACAAGGACCAATAGAGTTAGAGGACAAGGACCAATAGAGTTAGAGGACAAGGACCAATAGAGTTAGAGGACAAGGACCAATAGAGTTAGAGGACAAGGACCAATAGAGTTCGAGGACAAGGACCAATAGAGGACAAGGACCAATAGAGTTAGAGGACAAGGACCAATAGAGGACAAGGACCAATAGAGTTCGAGGACAAGGACCAATAGAGTTCGAGGACAAGGACCAATAGAGTTCGAGGACAAGGACCAATAGAGTTCGAGGACAAGGACCAATAGAGTTCGAGGACAAGGACCAATAGAGTTCGAGGACAAGGACCAATAGAGTTAGAGGACAAGGACCAATAGAGTTCGAGGACAAGGACCAATAGAGTTAGAGGACAAGGACCAATAGAGGACAAGGACCAATAGAGGACAAGGACCAATAGAGGACAAGGACCAATAGAGTTCGAGGACACAGCGTTAGATAGAGATGCTCTTAAAGCAGACTTTTACAGTAGAGGTCAATTATGTCTTTTTGACTATCAAGCTGTGTAGGTGGGTGTCTTTACTGTCTTTATATAGGGCGTACAGGGAGGCAGGTAGACTAGCAGTTCGAGCGTTGGGCCAGTAACTGCAAGGTCGCTGGTTCGAATCCCCGAGCTGACAAGATGAAAAATCTGTCTGTGCCCTTAAGCAAGGCACTTAACCCTAATTTGCTCCAGGGGCGCGTTCTACTTTGGCTGACCCTGTAAAACAACAGATTCTGTTTCTCCAGGAGGAGAGGTAAGGAAGCCCTCCGATGACATCACTTTGGGTCTGGGTCAGCGCTGCAGCCACGATCATGGTAAGGGAGAGGAGCGGGAACAAACAGCAAATATCATCAGTTGCTTATGTTTGTTTTAACTCAAAATTAATTGGGAACCAAGATCAGTGAAGCAGATGAAGGGTTAAATGCTGCTGTACAATGTGTGTCTGCTCAAACACATAGAACAGACCTGAGAACAGATCTGAGAACAGACCTTCACTAATTATCACATAGAACAAACCTGAGAGCAGACCTTAGATAATTTATCACATAGAGCAGACCTGAGAGCAGACCTGAGAACAGACCTTCACTAATGTATCACATATAGAACAGACCTGAGAGCAGACCTTAGATAATTTATCACATAGAGCAGACCTGAGAGCAGACCTGAGAACAGACCTTCACTAATGTATCACATATAGAACAGACCTGAGAGCAGACCTTAGATAATTTATCACATAGAGCAGACCTGAGAGCAGACCTGAGAACAGATCTTCACTAATTATCACATATAGAACAGACCTGAGAGCAGACCTTCACTAATGTATCACATATAGAACAGACCTTCACTAATTTATCACAAACAGACCTGAGAGCAGACCTTCACTAATTATCACATAGAACAGACCTGACAGCAGACCTTCACTAATTATCACATAGAACAGACCTTCACTAATTTATCACAAACAGACCTGAGAGCAGACCTTCACTAATTTATCACATATAGAACAGACCTTAACTAATGATCATATAGAACAGACCTGACAGCAGACCTTCACTAATTATCACATAGAATAGACCTTCACTAATTTATCACAAACAGACCTAAGAGCAGACCTGAGAGCAGACCTGAGAGCAGACCTTCACTAATTATCACATAGAACAGACCTGAGAGCAGACCTGAGAGCAGACCTTCACTAATTATCACATAGAACAGACCTGAGAGCAGACCTTCACTAATTATCACATAGAACAGACCTGAGAGCAGACCTTCACTAATTTATCACATATAGAACAGACCTTCACTAATTATCACATAGAACAGACCTGAGAGCAGACCTGAGAGCAGACCTTCACTAATTTATCACATATAGAACAGACCTTCACTAATTATCACATAGAGCAGACCTGAGAGCAGACCTTCACTAATTTATCACATATAGAGCAGACCTTCACTAATTTATCACATAGAACAGACCTGAGAGCAGACCTGAGAACAGACCTTCACTAATTTATCACATATAGATCAGACCTTCACTAATTTATCACATATAGATCAGACCTGAGAGCAGACCTGAGAACAGACCTTCACTAATTTATCACATAGAACAGACCTGAGAACAGATCTGATAACAGATCTTCACTAATTATCACATATAGAACAGACCTGAGAACAGTTCTTCACTAATTATCACATATAGAGCAGACCTGAGAGCAGACCTTCACTAATTATCACATAGAACAGACCTGAGAGCAGACCTGAGAACAGACCTTCACTAATTTATCACATATATAACAGACCTTCACTAATTATCACATAGAACAGACCTGAGAGCAGACCTGAGAACAGACCTTCACTAATTTATCACATATAGAACAGACCTTCACTAATTATCACATAGAACAGACCTGAGAGCAGACCTGAGAACAGACCTTCACTAATGTATCACATATAGATCAGACCTTCACTAATTTATCACATAGAACAGACCTGAGAGCAGACCTGAGAACAGACCTTCACTAATTTATCACATAGAACAGACCTGAGAACAGATCTGATAACAGATTTTCACTAATTATCAAATATAGAACAGACCTGAGAACAGTTCTTCACTAATTATCACATATAGAACAGACCTGAGAGCAGACCTTCACTAATTATCACATAGAACAGACCTGAGAGCAGACCTTCGCTAATTTATCACATAGAACAAACCTGAGAGCAGACCTTCACTAATTATCACATAGAACAAACCTGAGAGCAGACCTGAGAACAGATCTTCACTAATTTATCACATAGAACAGACCTGAGAGCAGATTTTCACTAATTATCACATATAGAACAGACCTGAGAGCAGACCTTCACTAATTTATCACATATAGAATTTCACTAATTATCACATAGAACAGATCTGAGAGCAGACCTGAGAGCAGACCTTCACTAATTTATCACACATAGAACAGACCTGAGAGCAGACCTGAGAACAGATCTTCACTAATTTATCACATAGAACAGACCTGAGAACAGACCTTCACTAATTTATCACATAGAGCAGACCTGAGAACAGACCTTCACTAATTTATCACATAGAGCAGACCTGAGAACAGATTTTCACTAATTATCACATAGAACAGACCTGAGAGCAGATCTTCACTAATTTATCACATAGAACAGACCTGAGAGCAGACCTTCGCTAATTTATCACATAGAGCAGACCTGAGAGCAGACCTTCACTAATTATCACATAGAACAAACCTGAGAGCAGATCTTCACTAATTATCACATAGAACAGACCTGAGAGCAGATCTTCACTAATTATCACATAGAACAGACCTGAGAGCAGACCTGAGAACAGACCTTCACTAATTTATCACAAACAGACCTGAGAACAGATCTTCACTAATTATCACATATAGAACAGACCTGAGAGCAGACTTTCACTAATTTATCACATATAGAACATACCTTCACTAATTTATCACATATAGAACTTCACTAATTATCACATAGAACAGATCTGAGAGCAGACCTTCACTAATTTATCACATATAGAACAGACCTGAGAGCAGACCATCACTAATTTATCACATATAGAGCAGACCTTCACTAATTTATCACATAGAACAGACCTGAGAGCAGACCTGAGAGCAGACCTTCACTAATTTATCACAAACAGACCTGAGAACAGATTTTCACTAATTATCACATATAGAACAGACCTGAGAGCAGACCTTCACTAATTTATCACATATAGAATTTCACTAATTATCACATAGAACAGATCTGAGAGCAGACCTGAGAGCAGACCTTCACTAATTTATCACACATAGAACAGACCTGAGAGCAGACCTGAGAACAGATCTTCACTAATTTATCACATAGAGCATACCTGAGAACAGACCTTCACTAATTTATCACATAGAGCAGACCTGAGAACAGATTTTCACTAATTATCACATATAGAACAGACCTGAGAGCAGACCTGAGAACAGACCTGAGAACAGACCTTCACTAATTTATCACATAGAACAGACCTGAGAACAGACCTTCACTAATTTATCACATAGAGCAGACCTGAGAACAGATTTTCACTAATTATCACATATAGAACAGACCTGAGAGCAGACCTTCACTAATGTATCACATATAGAACAGACCTTCACTAATTTATCACATATACAACTTCACTAATTATCACATAGAACAGATCTGAGAGCAGACCTGAGAGCAGACCTTCACTAATTTATCACATATAGAACAGACCTGAGAGCAGACCTGAGAACAGACCTTCACTCATTTATCACATAGAACAGACCTGAGAGCAGACCTTCACTAATTTATCACATATAGAGCAGACCTTCACTAATTTATCACATAGAACAGACCTGAGAGCAGACCTTCACAAATTATCACATAGAACAGACCTTCACTAATTATCATATAGAATAGACCTGAGAGCAGACCTGAGAGCAGATCTTCACTAATTTATCACATAGAGCAGACCTGAGAGCAGACCTTCACTAATTATCACATAGAACAGACCTGAGAGCAGACCTTCACTAATTATCACATAGAACAGACCTGAGAGCAGACCTTCACTAATTATCACATAGAACAGACCTGAGAGCAGACCTGAGAACAGACCTTCACTAATTTATCACATAGAACAGACCTGAGAGCAGACCTGAGAGCAGACCTTCACTAATTATCACATAGAACAGCCCTGAGAACAGCCCTGAGAACAGACCTTCACTAATTTATCACATAGAACAGACCTGAGAACAGACCTTCACTTATTTATCACATAGAACAGACCTGAGAACAGACCTTCACTAATTTATCACATATAGAACAGATCTTCACTAATTATCACATATAATAGACCTGAGAGCAGACCTTCACTAATTTATCACAAACAGACCTGAGAACAGATTTTCACTAATTATCACATATAGAACAGAACTTCACTAATTATCACATAGAACAGACCTGAGAGCAGACCTGAGAGCAGACCTTCACTAATTTATCACATAGAACAGACCTGAGAGCAGACCTTCACTAATTTATCACATAGAACAGATCTTCACTAATTTATCACATATAGAACAGATCTTCACTAATTATCACATATAATAGACCTGAGAGCAGACCTTCACTAATTTATCACAAACAGACCTGAGAACAGATTTTCACTAATTATCACATATAGAACAGACCTGAGAGCAGACCTGAGAACAGACCTTCACTAATTTATCACATATAGAACAGAACTTCACTAATTTATCACATAGAACAGACCTGAGATTAGACCTTCACTAATTATCACATAGAACAAACCTGAGAGCAGACCTTCACTAATTATCACATAGAGTAGACCTGAGAGCAGATCTTCACTAATGTATCACATAGAACAGACCTGAGAGCAGACCTGAGAGCAGACCTTCACTAATTTATCACAAACAGACCTTAGAACAGATCTTCACTAATTATCACATATAGAACAGACCTGAGAGCAGACCTTCACTAATTATCACATAGAACAGACCTGAGAGCAGACCTTCACTAATTATCACATAGAGCAGACCTGAGAGCAGACCTTCACTAATTATCACATAGAACAGACCTGAGAGCAGACCTGAGAACAGACCTTCACTAATTTATCACATAGAACAGACCTGAGAGCAGACCTGAGAGCAGACCTTCACTAATTATCACATAGAACAGCCCTGAGAACAGCCCTGAGAACAGACCTTCACTAATTTATCACATAGAACAGACCTGAGAACAGACCTTCACTAATTATCACATAGAACAGCCCTGAGAACAGCCCTGAGAACAGACCTTCACTAATGTATCACATAGAACAGACCTGAGAGCAGACCTTCACTAATTTATCACATATAGAGCAGACCTTCACTAATTTATCATATAGAACAGACCTGAGAGCAGACCTTCACTAATTATCACATAGAACAAACCTGAGAGCAGACCTTCACTAATTATCACATAGAACAGACCTGAGAGCAGACCTTCACTAATTTATCACATATAGAGCAGACCTTCACTAATTTATCACATAGAACAGACCTGAGATTAGACCTTCACTAATTATCACATAGAACAAACCTGAGAGCAGACCTTCACTAATTATCACATAGAGCAGACCTGAGAGCAGATCTTCACTAATTTATCACATAGAACAGACCTGAGAGCAGACCTGAGAGCAGACCATCACTAATTATCACATAGAACAGACCTGAGAGCAGACCTGAGAACAGACCTTCACTAATTATCACATATAACAGACCTGAGAGCAGACCTTCACTAATTATCACATAGAACAAACCTGAGAGCAGACCTTCACTAATTATCACATAGAACAGACCTGAGAGCAGACCTTCACTAATTATCACATAGAACAGACCTTCACTAATTATCACATAGAACAGACCTTCACTAATTATCACATAGAACAGACCTTCACTAATTATCACATAGAACAGACCTTCACTAATTATCACAGAACAGACCTGAGAGCAGACCTTCACTAATTATCACATAGAACAGACCTGAGAGCAGACCTGAGAACAGACCTTCACTAATGTATCACATATAGAACAGAACTTCACTAATTATCACATAGAACAGACCTGAGAGCAGACCTGAGAGCAGACCTTCACTAATTTATCACATAGAACAGACCTGAGAGCAGACCTTCACTAATTATCACATAGAACAGATCTTCACTAATTATCACATATATAACAGACCTTCACTAATTATCACAGAACAGACCTGAGAGCTGACCTTCACTAATTATCACATAGAACAGACCTGAGAGCAGACCTGAGAGCAGACCTTCACTAATTTATCACATATAGAACATACCTTCACTAATTATCACATATAGTAGACCTGAGATCAGACCTGAGAGCAGACCTTCACTAATTTATCACATAGAGCAGACCTGAGAGCAGACCTTCACTAATTATCACATAGAGCAGACCTGAGAGCAGACCTTCACTAATTATCACATAGAACAGACCTGAGAGCAGACCTGAGAGCAGATCTTCACTAATTATCACATAGAACATACCTGAGAGCAGACCTGAGAACAGACCTTCACTAATTTATCACATAGAACAGACCTGAGAACAGACCTTCACTAATGTATCACATAGAGCAGACCTGAGAACAGACCTGAGAACAGACCTTCACTAATTTATCACATAGAGCAGACCTGAGAACAGACCTGAGAACAGACCTTCACTAATTTATCACATAGAGCAGACCTGAGAGCAGACCTGAGAGCAGAACTTCACTAATTATCTCATAGAACAGCCCTGAGAGCAGACCTGAGAACAGACCTTCACTAATTTATCACATAGAACAGACCTGAGAACAGACCTTCACTTATTTATCACATAGAACAGACCTGAGAACAGACCTTCACTAAGTTATCACATAGAGCAGACCTGAGAACTTCACTAATTTATCACATAGAACAGACCTGAGAACAGACCTTCACTAATTGATCTCCTTTCCTCCCCTCCAGACATGATGTCTGACCCAAAGATGTACTGCCTTGTCTCCAACCACTCCATGCAGCCCTCCACCTCACTTGGCCCCTCCGAGCTCTCCTGCGACCCCGCCAACCTCTGTGGCTCCGCCTCCCACCCATTCAGCCAATCCCTGTCCTCTTGCGACACAGAGGTGTCGGCCCACGCCCCCGGGTTGCACTCCCAGTCCTTCAGGAAGGAGCCTCGTACCCGGGGCCTACCCCGCACCTCCAGCTCTGCCGGATCAGCCTTCCCCGACCCCTCCCTGCCCTCAGCTGACTTCAGCCTCTACCCCCCTCCTTGGAGAGGGGGCCTGGACCCGGTGTGTGAGCTGGAAGCTGCCAGGCCCCGCCGGCCAGGGGCTGAGGCTGGAGGACAGGGCCAGGAAAACAGGGAGGGGGCTGGGGCTGACAGGCTCTACCAGCATCCGGACCAGGCCTCCACCTCCACCTCCGGCTTCTCCACAGACTGCTACAGACACCAGCAGGACTCCTACAGGCTAGGGGAGGGGGGGTCAGGTTTGTACCAGGCCGACCAGGGTTGTGGAGGAGGAGGAGGAGGAGGAGGGGGGAAGGTTAGTGCAGACTGTCTCCGCAGCCTGAGCACACGCAGCAGCGGCTCTACAGAGAGTTACTGCAGCGGCACGGACAGAGACACCAACAGCACCGTCAGCAGTTTCCACAGCGAGCAGACCAGCTCCACGCACGTAGAGAGTTTGCTGTCCCTGTCAGGGGATGAGCAGCGTGGGGCTGGGAGGGAGAGGGGTGGTGGGGAGGCTGCTGGGCCTGGGCCTGCCTCTACAGGGGAGGACAGGACTTCTACTCTGGGGTCCAGCCTTGGATCTAGAAGCTCAACAGGACTGAGCAGCCTGCCTTCCAGGGAAGCTAATAAGAACCCCCATGCCAACGAGCTGACAGCCAAACAGTCCTCTGCCACGTCCCCCACTAACACCAACCCTAACTCCCCGGCCTCAGCCCAGGAGCCGCCAGCAGATCCCTCCTGCAGCAGTAGCACGAGGACCAGTGCAGACGGCTCGGCCAGCAGGGAACAGGACATGGAGAGAGGAGAGAAAGAGGAGGTGAAGTCCGCCAACCTCGTCCAACGAACTTCTTCCTCCTCGGGCGCCGGGCGCAGCAGCGGGCGCCGGCGGACCGGTAAGAAACGGGCGAGCAGCTTCGATGCCAGCCGCCACCGGGACTACATGTCGTTGCGTGGCATGGCCAAGCCGCGCAGCGTGGTATTCGATGCCGGGGGTGGGGAGGAGGAGTGGAGCGAAGCGAGTGACCTTAGCTGTGCCTCCAGCCTTCAGTCCACCCAATCACATCACTTCAGCACTGACTCCTCCTCCTCCACCTCCCACTCCTGCCAATCCCCTGAGGGACGCTACCGCGCCCTGAAAGCCAAGCACAGCCCCTCCCACAGCCACTCCCACACCCACTCCCACACAGCCTCCACCTCCTCTTCACAGAAAGCCCAGGCCGGATCTGAGGGAGGAGGGAGGGCCAGAGGAAGAGGCAAGCGCCGCACCTCTGGTCGGACACCCAGCACGGGCAGCGCCAAAACCCACGCCCGGGTGCTGAGCCTGGACAGTGGCACTGCGGCGTCCGCCTGCCTTAACGAGCCCCACCGCCTTGGGGCCCCTGCCGTCGGGCCCCGACCCCTCACCACCTCCAAGTCTGACCTGGAAGCCAAAGAGGGGGAGGTCCTGGACGCTGCGTCCCTATTGGGCAGGGCCTCACAGCTGGAGTCAGTGACCAGGTCCAGGAATAGTCTACCCAGCCAGACAGCCTTCTCTTCAGAGCCTCAGGATGCTACCACCACTGGCTCCTCACGAGGTGGGTATCCAGGGTTAGGGTTAGGTGGGTATCCAGGGTTAGGGTTAGGTGGGTATCCAGGGTTAGGTGGGTATCCAGGGTTAGGTGGGTATCCAGGGTTAGGTGGGTATCCAGGGTTAGGGTTAGGTGGGTATCCAGGGTTAGGGTTAGGTGGGTATCCAGGGTTAGGGTTAGTTGGGTATCCAGGGTTAGGGTTAGGTGGGTATCCAGGGTTAGGGTTAGGTGGATATCTAGGGTTAGGTGGGTATCCAGGGTTATAATTAGGTGGGTATCCAGGGTTAGGGTTAGGTGGGTATCCAGGGTTAGGGTTAGGTGGGTATCCAGGGTTATAATTAGGTGGGTATCCAGGGTTAGGGTTAGGTGGGTATCTAGGGTTAGGTGGGTATCCAGGGTTAGGGTTAGGTGGGTATCCAGGGTTAGGGTTATAGTTGAGTGGGTATCCCAGCTGACCTGATGTTTTATTGCTGTGTCAGGGTGGTAACCTGAGGCTGATCAGAGAGTTAGGTTACCTTGTTTTCATTATGGAGGAGTAACCTGGCAACGTAACCTCAGTGTTTGTTTTTTTTGCCATAGAGGATTGACAGACTCGTTCAGAGGTGCTTATCATGAAGCTCTGACACTCGCTTTAATAGAAACTGAATCAAAGCATTTAACATAAGGGTTAAGTCATGCAGCTTGTTAGCTAGTAGGCTTTCTCTGCAATGAGGGTTTTTCCTCCCAGAGACTTGATTTTTCCTCTACCTCAAATCAATGGAATTCTGCTGCCCATAACATAACATGACGTGCATGTTCCAGAATCTCATCGCTGCTACTTTCTGACCTATTAGAATTTCTGTAATGAATCAATGTCAATTTAAAGAAACTTGGATTTGAGGTTACGTCTGCTCTTATGCTATATGATACAGTGCTTTCAGAAAGTATTCACACCCCTTGACTTTTTCCACATTTGTTGTTACAGCCTGATTTTTAAAATTGATTATATTGAGATTTTATGACACTGATCTTAAACACAATACCCGATTTAATGTCAAAGTGGAATTATGTTTTTATAAAAAAAAAATTAAACAAATGTGTTAAAAATGAAAAGCTGAAATGTCTTGAGTCAATAAGTAATCAATCATTTTGTTATAGCAAGCCTAAATTACTTCAGGAGTAAAAATGTGCTTAACAAGTCCCATAATTAGTTGCACTGTGTGTGCAAAAATAGGGTTTTAACATGATTTTAAAATGACTACCCAATCTCTGTACCCCGCACATACAATTATCTGTAAGGTTCCTTAGTCGGACAGTCCTTAATGATTTACAAGCATACCATAACATGATGCAGCCACCACTGCTTGAAAATATGGAGAGTGGTACTCAGTAATGTGTTTTTATTGAATTTACTCCAAACATAACACTTTGTATTCAGGATAAAAAAGTTAATTGCTTTGCCAAATTCTTTGCAGTATTACTTTAGTGCCTTGTTGAAAACAGGATGCATGTTTTGGAATATTTTTATTCTGTACAGGTTTCCTTCTCTTCACTTTGTCAATTAGGTTTGTATTGTGGAGTAAACTACAATGATGTTGATCCATCCTCAGTTTCCTCCTTTCACAGCCATTAAACTCTGTAACTGTTTTAAAGTCACCATTGGCCTCATGGTGAAATCCCTGAGCGGTTTCCTTCCTCTCCAGCAACTGAGTTAGGAAGGACGCCTGTATCTTTGTAGTGACTGGGTGTATTGATACACCATCCAAAGTGTAATGAATAACTTCACCATGCACAAAGGTATATTCAGTGTCTGCTTTTTACATTTTTACCCATCTACCAATAGGTGCCCTTCTTTGCGGCATTGGGGCATTGGAAAACCTCCCTGGTCTATGTGGTTGAATCTGTGTTTGAAATTCACTGCTCGTCTGAAGGACCATACAGATAATTGTACGTGTGGGGTACAGAGATGAGGTAGTCATTCAAAAATCATATTAAACACTATTATTGCACACAGAGTGAATCCATGCAACTTATTATGTGACTTGTTAAGCAGATGTTTTACTCCTGAACTTATTTAGGGTTGCCATAACATACTTATTGACTCAAGACATTTCAGCTTTTCATTTTGAATTAATTTGGTAACATTTCGAAAAACATAATTCAACTTTGACATTATGGGGTATTGTGTGTGTGTGTGTGTGTGTGTGTGTGTGTGTAGGCCAGTGACGAAAAATCTAAATTAAATCAATTTTAATTTCAGGCTTTAACAACAAAATGTGGATAAAGTCAAGGGGTGTGAATACTTTCTGAAGGCGCCGTAGGACTGCGGTACTCTCTTCCCGCTGAATACCGTAGGACTGCGGTACTCTCTTCCCTCTGAATACCGTAGGACTGCGGTACTCTCTTCCCTCTGAATACCGTAGGACTGCGGTACTCTCTTCCCGCTGAATACCGTAGGACTGCGGTACTCTCTTCCCGCTGAATACCGTAGGACTGCGGTACTCTCTTCCCGCTGAATACCGTAGGACTGCGGTACTCTCTTCCCGCTGAATACCGTAGGGACTGCGGTACTCTCTTCCCGCTGAATACCGTAGGACTGCGGTACTCTCTTCCCTCTGAATACCGTAGGACTGCGGTACTCTCTTCCCTCTGAATACCGTAGGACCTGCGGTACTCTCTTCCCGCTGAATACCGTAGGACTGCGGTACTCTCTTCCCGCTGAATACCGTAGGACTGCGGTACTCTCTTCCCGCTGAATACCGTAGGACCTGCGGTACTCTCTTCCCTCTGAATACCGTAGGACTGCGGTACTCTCTTCCCGCTGAATACCGTAGGACTGCGGTACTCTCTTCCCTCTGAATACCGTAGGACCTGCGGTACTCTCTTCCCGCTGAATACCGTAGGACTGCGGTACTCTCTTCCCGCTGAATACCGTAGGACCTGCGGTACTCTCTTCCCTCTGTGTCTGTACTGTAGCTTTACAATATGATCTCACTCTTAACTGCCTCTATATAAGGACCTGGTAACGGCTTGGTATTTCCCTCTCAGAGTTGGTATTAACGGTTTTCTTTCTGGTCACTTGTGGGTCTTTTTGTGAATCACGGTATGGGATGCTGGGTATTTTCTTCAGTCAGCTGGGCACCAGTATAGGCTATACCAGCCGGAGTCTGAGCGTGACCTGTCTGCCAGGGTTGGCAGTGAGGTGACGGTAACCGTCTAGTCTACCTTGGTTTAAGTTTGGTTTGCAGCTGAGCTGAGTGATTCCATTTTTGCCTGCAGAGAGAAATTGAGAGTTAGCCGGGGTAGGACCACCTATAATAAACTCTGAGTAGCCTAGTTTAGTAACAGGTCACACAACCACTGCCGTTTTAGTTTAGGTGACTCATTGGTTTGGTTGTATTACCTCTGACTGACTGGCTGGCTGACTGACTGACTGACTGACTGACTGGTTGGGCTCTGTGTGTGTGTGATGGACTTTAGTAGTGTGGTTGATAACTGCAGCTTTCTTGAAACTGATTTACTTAACACATGATCACTGTTAGGAGCTCTGTCCGAAGTTCAGGGAGAAACTGTTGTTAGTCACTTATGAAATCACTATGGCATAGGGCAGGGGTATTCAACTCTGACCCTGTGAGGTCTGGAGTACTGCTGGTTGTCTTTTCTACCTGGTAATTAATTTCACCCACCTGGTGTCCCAGGTCTAAATCAGCCCCTGATTAGAGGTGGAGAGTGAAAAATAGCATTGGAAACTGTCTTCCAGGTCCAGAGTTGGTTTTGAGTTGTTGTATAGGTTCTGCTTCAGAGCTCTGCTACGGGCTTCACTAAATTGATCAGTAACATTTTGAAACTCAGCCATTTCCTCGTGCTCTGCTGGGCAGTACAGTCATATCTGACTAAGACCATAACATGGTGTCAGAAGTGCTTCAACCTCGTCCAATATAAAAACAGATGAGAGAATATTTCACAGAAAATAATGATGTTCCTTGAGTTTTGTCAGAGTTTAGAGTGACTGAAAGTAGCTAACAGCTAACTGCTCTCTCATGTCTCTTTATTGAGCAGAGCAGCCCAAGTGGAGCCGTTGCTATGGATACTCACAGACTGAGCTCCATGAGCAGAGCGAGCAGTGTGCAGGGAGTGAGTGACCGACCGAGAGAAGCAAATAATGGATTTACTAATGGAGGAAGTTTTTTCTGGTTTTGGGCCGGGCCTTAAATGTTGCAGAAGCAATCAGGCCTGGGTAGCGTAGGGCCTGAACGGTACGGGCCTGGGTAGCGTAGGGCCTGAACGTTGCGGGCCTGGGTAGCGTAGGGCCTTAACGTCGCGGGCCTGGGTAGGCCTTTAAAATTCATTTCTGTGCAGGGCTCTACTCTGCTGGTGTCCCAGTGAGGCTCTGGCCTGGGGTTTTCTTCTGTAAGCAGCGGCCAGCCATGTTGACCCATAGACAAAGGGAATGTCCATCCCTCACTGTTTTGCTGCTCCCGAACATAATCTTTTAACAAAACTAAGTTGATACAATGAATCAAAACGTTAGGACCGACACGGTCTTGGCCAAGTCAAGTGTCACCATAGAGATGTACTAGAGAGCTCATCTCATCTCTTTCCAATAGCAGCTTCTGAGACGGCATGGGCAGCGCCATCAAGGGATCCAGGCTCTGTAGTAGCCGGCCGCGACCGGGAGACCCATAATTGGCCCAGCGTCGTCCAGGGTAGGGGAGGGAATGGCCGGCAGGGATGTTGCTCAGTTGGTAGAGCATGGCGTTTGCAACGCCAGGGTTGTGGGTTCGATTCCAGTATAAAAATAAAAATGTATGCACTCACTAACTGTAAGTGGCTCTGGATAAGAGCGTCTGCTAAATGACTACAATGTTAAATGTAAGGTCTATAAGGCTTTGGTACAAGTGTCCTCTATACAACTCTATGGTTGTCAGCCATGTTGCTGACCCCTCCCACTGCGCTCTCTCTTGCCTTGACAGCCCTCGGGAGCGAGGACACGGTCACGTTTCGGCGTGAGCGTAGCACGTTCCGTCGGCAGGCGGTGCGGCGGCGGCACAACGCGGGGAGTAACCCCACGCCCCCCTCCTCCCTCATCGGATCACCTCTCAGGTACGCTCCGCAGTGCATGCTGGGCTGTCCACGGACAGGGTCAGGTGTTAGGGTTAGCTGTGTATGTTGGGTAAAGGACAGGGAGGGAGTCCGGGAGGGTACCCTGTGCAGTGTATGTTGGGTTAATCATAAAGTACAGGGGGTTTCTGGGTAGAGCTGTGCATGTTGGGTAACGGACCAGGTCAAAGGTGGGGCTCGGGGATTTGGGTCATGCAGCCGGTTCCCATTCTTCCCTTCCATCAAACTCTTTTCCACTCATTCCTTCCTCTAACACCAGTGTAGGTCCTATCCTGTCCACTGGAAGGCAGGGAGGAGGATTAGGTCCTGTCATGTCCATTGGAAGGCAGGGAGGAGGATTAGGTCCTGTCCTGTCCACTGGAAGGCAGGGAGGAGGATTAGGTCCTGTCATGTCCATTGGAAGGCAGGGAGGAGGATTAGGTCCTGTCCTCTACACTGGAAGGCAGGGAGGAGGATTAGGTCCTGTCATGTCCATTGGAAGGCAGGGAGGAGGATTAGGTCCTGTCCTCTACACTGGAAGGCAGGGAGGAGGATTAGGTCCTGTCATGTCCACTGGAAGGCAGGGAGGAGGATTAGGTCCTGTCATGTCCACTGGAAGGCAGGGAGGAGGATTAGGTCCTGTCATGTCCACTGGAAGGCAGGGAGGAGGATTAGGTCCTGTCATGTTCACTGGAAGGCAGGGAGGAGGATTAGGTCCTGTCATGTTCACTGGAAGGCAGGGAGGAGGATTAGGTCCTGTCATGTTCACTGCAAGGCAGGGAGGAGGATTGGGTCCTGTCCTCTACACTGGAAGGCAGGGAGGAGGATTAGGTCCTGTCATGTCCACTGGAAGGCAGGGAGGAGGATTAGGTCCTGTCATGTCCACTGGAAGGCAGGGAGGAGGATTAGGTCCTGTCATGTCCACTGGAAGGCAGGGAGGAGGATTAGGTCCTGTCATGTTCACTGGAAGGCAGGGAGGAGGATTAGGTCCTGTCCTCTACACTGGAAGGCAGGGAGGAGGATTGGGTCCTGTCCTCTACACTGGAAGGCAGGGAGGAGGATTAGGTCCTGTCATGTCCACTGGAAGGCAGGGAGGAGGATTAGGTCCTGTCATGTTCACTGGAAGGCAGTGAGGAGGATTAGGTCCTGTCCTCTACACTGGAAGGCAGGGAGGAGGATTGGGTCCTGTCCTCTACACTGGAAGGCAGGGAGGAGGATTAGGTCCTGTCCTGTCCACTGGAAGGCAGGGAGGAGGATTAGGTCCTGTCCTGTCCACTGGAAGGCAGGGAGGAGGATTAGGTCCTGTCCACTGGAAGGCAGGGAGGAGGATTAGGTCCTGTCATGTCCGCAGGGAGGAGGATTAGGTCCTGTCATGTCCACTGGAAGACAGGGAGGAGGATTAGGTCCTGTAATGTCCACTGGAAGGCAGGGAGGAGGATTAGGTCCTGTCCTGTCCAGTCCACTGGAAGGCAGGGAGGAGGATTAGGTCCTGTCATGTCCACTGGAAGGCAGGGAGGAGGATTAGGTCCTGTCATGTCCACTGGAAGGCAGGGAGGAGGATTAGGTCCTGTCATGTCCACTGGAAGGCAGGGAGGAGGATTAGGTCCTGTCCTCTCCACTGGAAGGCAGGGAGGAGGATTAGGTCCTGTCCTGTCCACTGGAAGGCAGGGAGGAGGATTAGGTCCTGTCATGTCCACTGGAAGGCAGGGAGGAGGATTAGGTCCTGTCCTCTACACTGGAAGGCAGGGAGGAGGATTAGGTCCTGTCATGTCCACTGGAAGGCAGGGAGGAGGATTAGGTCCTGTCCTCTCCACTGGAAGGCAGGGAGGAGGATTAGGTCCTGTCATGTCCACTGGAAGGCAGGGAGGAGGATTAGGTCCTGTCATGTCCACTGGAAGGCAGGGAGGAGGATTAGGTCCTGTCATGTCCACTGGAAGGCAGGGAGGAGGATTAGGTCCTGTCCTGTCCACTGGAAGGCAGGGAGGAGGATTAGGTCCTGTCATGTCCACTGGAAGGCAGGGAGGAGGATTAGGTCCTGTCCTCTACACTGGAAGGCAGGGAGGAGGATTAGGTCCTGTCATGTCCACTGGAAGGCAGGGAGGAGGATTAGGTCCTGTCCTCTCCACTGGAAGGCAGGGAGGAGGATTAGGTCCTGTCATGTCCACTGGAAGGCAGGGAGGAGGATTAGGTCCTGTCCTGTCCACTGGAAGGCAGGGAGGAGGATTAGGTCCTGTCATGTCCACTGGAAGGCAGGGAGGAGGATTAGGTCCTGTCATGTCCACTGGAAGGCAGGGAGGAGGATTAGTTCCTGTCATGTCCACTGGAAGGCAGGGAGGAGGATTAGGTCCTGTCATGTCCACTGGAAGGCAGGGAGGAGGGATTAGGTCCTGTCATGTCCACTGGAAGGCAGGGAGGAGGATTAGGTCCTGTCATGTCCACTGGAAGGCAGGGAGGAGGATTAGGTCCTGTCCTGTCCACTGGAATGCAGGGAGGAGGATTAGGTCCTGTCATGTCCACTGGAAGGCAGGGAGGAGGATTAGGTCCTGTCCTCTACACTGGAAGGCAGGGAGGAGGATTAGGTCCTGTCCTCTACACTGGAAGGCAGGGAGGAGGATTAGGTCCTGTCATGTCCACTGGAAGGCAGGGAGGAGGATTAGGTCCTGTCATGTCCACTGGAAGGCAGGGAGGAGGATTAGGTCCTGTCATGTTCACTGGAAGGCAGGGAGGAGGATTAGGTCCTGTCATGTTCACTGGAAGGCAGGGGAGGAGGATTAGGTCCTGTCCTGTCCACTGGAAGGCAGGGAGGAGGATTAGGTCCTGTCCTCTACACTGGAAGGCAGGGAGGAGGATTAGGTCCTGTCATGTCCACTGGAAGGCAGGGAGGAGGATTAGGTCCTGTCATGTCCACTGGAAGGCAGGGAGGAGGATTAGGTCCTGTCATGTCCACTGGAAGGCAGGGAGGAGGATTAGGTCCTGTCATGTCCACTGGAAGGCAGGGAGGAGGATTAGGTCCTGTCCTCTCCACTGGAAGGCAGGGAGGAGGATTGGGTCCTGTCCTCTACACTGGAAGGCAGGGAGGAGGATTAGGTCCTGTCATGTCCACTGGAAGGCAGGGAGGAGGATTAGGTCCTGTCATGTCCACTGGAAGGCAGTGAGGAGGATTAGGTCCTGTCCTGTCCACTGGAAGGCAGGGAGGAGGATTGGTCCTGTCCTCTCCACTGGAAGGCAGGGGAGGAGGATTAGGTCCTGTCCTGTCCACTGGAAGGCAGGGAGGAGGATTAGGTCCTGTCCTGTCCACTGGAAGGCAGGGAGGAGGGATTAGGTCCTGTCCTCACTGGAAGGCAGGGAGGAGGATTAGGTCCTGTCATGTCCCTGAAGGCAGGGAGGAGGATTAGGTCCTGTCATGTCCACTGGAAGGCAGGGAGGAGGATTAGGTCCTGTCATGTCCACTGGAAGGCAGGGAGGAGGATTAGGTCCTGTCCTGTCCAGTCCACTGGAAGGCAGGGAGGAGGATTAGGTCCTGTCATGTCCACTGGAAGGCAGGGAGAAGGATTAGGTCCTGTCATGTCCACTGGAAGGCAGGGAGGAGGATTAGGTCCTGTCATGTCCACTGGAAGGCAGGGAGGAGGATTAGGTCCTGTCCTCTACACTGGAAGGCAGGGAGGAGGATTAGGTCCTGTCCTGTCCACTGGAAGGCAGGGAGGAGGATTAGGTCCTGTCCTGTCCACTGGAAGGCAGGGAGGAGGATTAGGTCCTGTCCTGTCCACTGGAAGGCAGGGAGGAGGATTAGGTCCTGTCATGTCCACTGGAAGGCAGGGAGGAGGATTAGGTCCTGTCCTCTACACTGGAAGGCAGGGAGGAGGATTAGGTCCTGTCATGTCCACTGGAAGGCAGGGAGGAGGATTAGGTCCTGTCATGTCCACTGGAAGGCAGGGAGGAGGATTAGGTCCTGTCATGTCCACTGGAAGGCAGGGAGGAGGATTAGGTCCTGTCCTGTCCACTGGAAGGCAGGGAGGAGGATTAGGTCCTGTCATGTCCACTGGAAGGCAGGGGAGGAGGATTAGGTCCTGTCCTCTACACTGGAAGGCAGGGAGGAGGATTAGGTCCTGTCATGTCCACTGGAAGGCAGGGAGGAGGATTAGGTCCTGTCCTCTACACTGGAAGGCAGGGGAGGAGGATTAGGTCCTGTCATGTCCACTGGAAGGCAGGGAGGAGGATTAGGTCCTGTCCTGTCCACTGGAAGGCAGGGAGGAGGGATTAGGTCCTGTCCTGTCCACTGGAAGGCAGGGAGGAGGATTAGGTCCTGTCATGTCCACTGGAAGGCAGGGAGGAGGATTAGTTCCTGTCATGTCCACTGGAAGGCAGGGAGGAGGATTAGTTCCTGTCATGTCCACTGGAAGGCAGGGAGGAGGATTAGGTCCTGTCATGTCCACTGGAAGGCAGGGAGGAGGATTAGGTCCTGTCATGTCCACTGGAAGGCAGGGAGGAGGATTAGGTCCTGTCCTGTCCACTGGAAGGCAGGGAGGAGGATTAGGTCCTGTCATGTCCACTGGAAGGCAGGGAGGAGGATTAGGTCCTGTCCTCTACACTGGAAGGCAGGGAGGAGGATTAGGTCCTGTCCTCTCCACTGGAAGGCAGGGAGGAGGATTAGGTCCTGTCATGTCCACTGGAAGGCAGGGAGGAGGATTAGGTCCTGTCATGTCCACTGGAAGGCAGGGAGGAGGATTAGGTCCTGTCATGTCCACTGGAAGGCAGGGGAGGAGGATTAGGTCCTGTCATGTCCACTGGAAGGCAGGGAGGAGGATTAGGTCCTGTCATGTCCACTGGAAGGCAGGGAGGAGGATTAGGTCCTGTCCTGTCCACTGGAAGGCAGGGAGGAGGATTAGGTCCTGTCATGTCCACTGGAAGGCAGGGAGGAGGATTAGGTCCTGTCCTGTCCACTGGAATGCAGGGAGGAGGATTAGGTCCTGTCATGTCCACTGGAAGGCAGGGAGGAGGATTAGGTCCTCTCCTCTACACTGGAAGGCAGGGAGGAGGATTAGGTCCTGTCCTCTACACTGAAAGGCAGGGAGGAGGATTAGGTCCTGTCATGTCCACTGGAAGGCAGGGAGGAGGATTAGGTCCTGTCCTCTACACTGGAAGGCAGGGAGGAGGATTAGGTCCCGTCCTGTACACTGGAAGGCAGGGAGGAGGATTAGGTCCTGTCCTGTCCACTGGAAGGCAGGGAGGAGGATTAGGTCCTGTCATGTCCACTGGAAGGCAGGGAGGAGGATTAGGTCCTGTCCTCTACACTGGAAGGCAGGGAGGAGGATTAGGTCCTGTCCTGTCCACTGGAAGGCAGGGAGGAGGATTAGGTCCTGTCATGTCCACTGGAAGGCAGGGAGGAGGATTAGGTCCTGTCATGTCCACTGGAAGGCAGGGAGGAGGATTAGGTCATGTTCACTGGAAGGCAGGGAGGAGGATTAGGTCCTGTCCTCTACACTGGAAGGCAGGGAGGAGGATTGGGTCCTGTCCTCTACACTGGAAGGCAGGGAGGAGGATTAGGTCCTGTCCTGTCCACTGGAAGGCAGGGAGGAGGATTAGGTCCTGTCCTGTCCACTGGAAGGCAGGGAGGAGGATTAGGTCCTGTCCTGTCCACTGGAAGGCAGGGAGGAGGATTAGGTCCTGTCCTGTCCACTTGAAGGCAGGGAGGAGGATTAGGTCCTGTCCTGTCCACTTGAAGGCAGGGAGGAGGATTAGGTCCTGTCCTGTCCACTGGAAGGCAGGGAGGAGGATTAGGTCCTGTCCTGTCCACTGGAAGGCAGGGAGGAGGATTAGGTCCTGTCCTGTCCACTGGAAGGCAGGGAGGAGGATTAGGTCCTGTCCTGTCCACTGGAAGGCAGGGAGGAGGATTAGGTCCTGTCATGTCCACTGGAAGGCAGGGAGGAGGATTAGGTCCTGTCATGTCCACTGGAAGGCAGGGAGGAGGATTAGGTCCTGTCATGTCCACTGGAAGGCAGGGGAGGAGGATTAGGTCCTGTCATGTCCACTGGAAGGCAGGGAGGAGGATTAGGTCCTGTCCTCTACACTGGAAGGCAGGGAGGAGGATTAGGTCCTGTCATGTCCACTGGAAGGCAGGGAGGAGGATTAGGTCCTGTCATGTTCACTGGAAGGCAGGGAGGAGGATTAGGTCCTGTCCTCTACACTGGAAGGCAGGGAGGAGGATTGGGTCCTGTCCTCTACACTGGAAGGCAGGGAGGAGGATTAGGTCCTGTCATGTCCACTGGAAGGCAGGGAGGAGGATTAGGTCCTGTCATGTTCACTGGAAGGCAGGGAGGAGGATTAGGTCCTGTCCTCTACACTGGAAGGCAGGGAGGAGGATTAGGTCCTGTCCTCTACACTGGAAGGCAGGGAGGAGGATTAGGTCCTGTCATGTCCGGAAGCAGGGGAGGAGGATTAGGTCCTGTCATGTCCACTGGAAGACAGGGAGGAGGATTAGGTCCTGTAATGTCCACTGGAAGGCAGGGAGGAGGATTAGGTCCTGTCCAGTCCACTGGAAGGCAGGGAGGAGGATTAGGTCCTGTCCTGTCCACTGGAAGGCAGGGAGGAGGATTAGGTCCTGTCATGTCCACTGGAAGGCAGGGAGGAGGATTAGGTCCTGTCATGTCCACTGGAAGGCAGGGAGGAGGATTAGTTCCTGTCATGTCCACTGGAAGGCAGGGAGGAGGATTAGGTCCTGTCATGTCCACTGGAAGGCAGGGAGGAGGATTAGGTCCGGTCATGTCCACTGGAAGGCAGGGAGGAGGATTAGGTCCTGTCATGTCCACTGGAAGGCAGGGAGGAGGATTAGGTCCTGTCATGTCCACTGGAATGCAGGGAGGAGGATTAGGTCCTGTCATGTCCACTGGAAGGCAGGGAGGAGGATTAGGTCCTCTCCTCTACACTGGAAGGCAGGGAGGAGGATTAGGTCCTGTCCTCTACACTGGAAGGCAGGGAGGAGGATTAGGTCCTGTCATGTCCACTGGAAGGCAGGGAGGAGGATTAGGTCCTGTCATGTCCACTGGAAGGCAGGGAGGAGGATTAGGTCCTGTCATGTCCACTGGAAGGCAGGGAGGAGGATTAGGTCCTGTCATGTCCACTGGAAGGCAGGGAGGAGGATTAGGTCCTGTCATGTCCACTGGAAGGCAGGGAGGAGGATTAGGTCCTGTCATGTCCACTGGAAGGCAGGGAGGAGGATTAGGTCCGGTCATGTCCACTGGAAGGCAGGGAGGAGGATTAGGTCCTGTCATGTCCACTGGAAGGCAGGGAGGAGGATTAGGTCCTGTCCTGTCCACTGGAATGCAGGGAGGAGGATTAGGTCCTGTCATGTCCACTGGAAGGCAGGGAGGAGGATTAGGTCCTGTCCTCTACACTGGAAGGCAGGGAGGAGGATTAGGTCCTGTCCTCTACACTGAAAGGCAGGGAGGAGGATTAGGTCCTGTCATGTCCACTGGAAGGCAGGGAGGAGGATTAGGTCCTGTCCTCTACACTGGAAGGCAGGGAGGAGGATTAGGTCCCGTCCTCTACACTGGAAGGCAGGGAGGAGGATTAGGTCCTGTCCTGTCCACTGGAAGGCAGGGAGGAGGATTAGGTCCTGTCATGTCCACTGGAAGGCAGGGAGGAGGATTAGGTCCTGTCCTCTACACTGGAAGGCAGGGAGGAGGATTAGGTCCTGTCATGTCCACTGGAAGGCAGGGAGGAGGATTAGGTCCTGTCATGTCCACTGGAAGGCAGGGAGGAGGATTAGGTCCTGTCATGTCCACTGGAAGGCAGGGAGGAGGATTAGGTCCTGTCTCACTGGAAGGCAGGGAGGAGGATTAGGTCCTGTCATCTCCACTGGAAGGCAGGGAGGAGGATTGGGTCCTGTCCTCTACACTGGATGGCAGGGAGGAGGATTAGGTCCTGTCCTGTCCACTGGAAGGCAGTGAGGAGGATTAGGTCCTGTCCTGTCCACTGGAAGGCAGGGAGGAGGATTAGGTCCTGTCCTGTCCACTGGAAGGCAGGGAGGAGGATTAGGTCCTGTCCTGTCCACTGGAAGGCAGGGAGGAGGATTAGGTCCTGTCCTCTACACTGGAAGGCAGGGAGGAGGATTAGGTCCTGTCCTGTCCACTGGAAGGCAGGGAGGAGGATTAGGTCCTGTCCTGTCCACTGGAAGGCAGGGAGGAGGATTAGGTCCTGTCCTGTCCACTGGAAGGCAGGGAGGAGGATTAGGTCCTGTCATGTCCACTGGAAGGCAGGGAGGAGGATTAGGTCCTGTCATGTCCACTGGAAGGCAGGGAGGAGGATTAGGTCCTGTCATGTCCACTGGAAGGCAGGGAGGAGGATTAGGTCCTGTCATGTCCACTGGAAGGCAGGGAGGAGGATTAGGTCCTGTCATGTCCACTGGAAGGCAGGGAGGAGGATTAGGTCCTGTCATGTCCACTGGAAGGCAGGGAGGAGGATTAGGTCCTGTCCTCTACACTGGAAGGCAGGGAGGAGGATTAGGTCCTGTCATGTCCACTGGAAGGCAGGGAGGAGGATTAGGTCCTGTCATGTTCACTGGAAGGCAGGGAGGAGGATTAGGTCCTGTCCTCTACACTGGAAGGCAGGGAGGAGGATTGGGTCCTGTCCTCTACACTGGAAGGCAGGGAGGAGGATTAGGTCCTGTCATGTCCACTGGAAGGCAGGGAGGAGGATTAGGTCCTGTCATGTCCACTGGAAGGCAGGGAGGAGGATTAGGTCCTGTCCTGTCCACTGGAAGGCAGGGAGGAGGATTGGGTCCTGTCCTGTCCACTGGAAGGCAGGGAGGAGGATTAGGTCCTGTCCTGTCCACTGGAAGGCAGGGAGGAGGATTAGGTCCTGTCCTGTCCACTGGAAGGCAGGGAGGAGGATTAGGTCCTGTCCCACTGGAAGGCAGGGAGGAGGATTAGGTCCTGTCATGTCCGCAGGGAGGAGGATTAGGTCCTGTCATGTCCACTGGAAGACAGGGAGGAGGATTAGGTCCTTTCATGTCCACTGGAAGGCAGGGAGGAGGATTAGGTCCTGTCCTCTACACTGGAAGGCAGGGAGGAGGATTAGGTCCTGTCATGTCCACTGGAAGGCAGGGAGGAGGATTAGGTCCTGTCATGTCCACTGGAAGGCAGGGAGGAGGATTAGGTCCTGTCCTCTCCACTGGAAGGCAGGGAGGAGGATTAGGTCCTGTCATGTCCACTGGAAGGCAGGGAGGAGGATTAGGTCCTGTCCTCTACACTGGAAGGCAGGGAGGAGGATTAGGTCCTGTCCTCTACACTGGAAGGCAGGGAGGAGGATTAGGTCCTGTCCTGTCCACTGGAAGGCAGGGAGGAGGATTAGGTCCTGTCCTGTCCACTGGAAGGCAGGGAGGAGGATTAGGTCCTGTCCTGTCCACTGGAAGGCAGGGAGGAGGATTAGGTCCTGTCCTGTCCACTGGAAGGCAGGGAGGAGGATTAGGTCCTGTCCTGTCCACTGGAAGGCAGGGAGGAGGATTAGGTCCTGTCCTGTCCACTGGAAGGCAGGGAGGAGGATTAGGTCCTGTCCTGTCCACTGGAAGGCAGGGAGGAGGATTAGGTCCTGTCCTCTACACTGGAAGGCAGGGAGGAGGATTAGGTCCTGTCATGTCCACTGGAAGGCAGGGAGGAGGATTAGGTCCTGTCATGTCCACTGGAAGGCAGGGAGGAGGATTAGGTCCTGTCCTGTCCACTGGAAGGCAGGGAGGAGGATTAGGTCCTGTCCTGTCCACTGGAAGGCAGGGAGGAGGATTAGGTCCTGTCATGTCCACTGGAAGGCAGGGAGGAGGATTAGGTCCTGTCCTGTCCACTGGAAGGCAGGGAGGAGGATTAGGTCCTGTCCTGTCCACTGGAAGGCAGGGAGGAGGATTAGGTCCTGTCCTGTCCACTGGAAGGCAGGGAGGAGGATTAGGTCCTGTCATGTCCACTGGAAGGCAGGGAGGAGGATTAGGTCCTGTCATGTCCACTGGAAGGCAGGGAGGAGGATTAGGTCCTGTCATGTCCACTGGAAGGCAGGGAGGAGGATTAGGTCCTGTCCTGTCCACTGGAAGGCAGGGAGGAGGATTAGGTCCTGTCATGTCCACTGGAAGGCAGGGAGGAGGATTAGGTCCTGTCATGTCCACTGGAAGGCAGGGAGGAGGATTAGGTCCTGTCATGTCCACTGGAAGGCAGGGAGGGAGGATTAGTTCCTGTCATGTCCACTGGAAGGCAGGGAGGAGGATTAGGTCCTGTCATGTCCACTGGAAGGCAGGGAGGAGGATTAGGTCCTGTCATGTCCACTGGAAGGCAGGGAGGAGGATTAGGTCCTGTCATGTCCACTGGAAGGCAGGGAGGAGGATTAGGTCCTGTCCTCTACACTGGAAGGCAGGGAGGAGGATTAGGTCCTGTCCTGTCCACTGGAAAGGCAGGGAGGAGGATTAGGTCCTGTCATGTCCACTGGAAGGCAGGGAGGAGGATTAGGTCCTGTCATGTCCACTGGAAGGCAGGGAGGAGGATTAGGTCCCGTCCTGTCCACTGGAAGGCAGGGAGGAGGATTAGGTCCTGTCCTGTCCACTGGAAGGCAGGGAGGAGGATTAGGTCCTGTCATGTCCACTGGAAGGCAGGGAGGAGGATTAGGTCCTGTCCTCTCCACTGGAAGGCAGGGAGGAGGATTAGGTCCTGTCATGTCCACTGGAAGGCAGGGAGGAGGATTAGGTCCTGTCATGTCCACTGGAAGGCAGGGAGGAGGATTAGGTCCTGTCCTGTCCACTGGAAGGCAGGGAGGAGGATTAGGTCCTGTCATGTCCACTGGAAGGCAGGGAGGAGGATTAGGTCCTGTCATGTCCACTGGAAGGCAGGGAGGAGGATTAGGTCCTGTCCTGTCCACTGGAAGGCAGGGAGGAGGATTAGGTCCTGTCCTGTCCACTGGAAGGCAGGGAGGAGGATTAGGTCCTGTCCTGTCCACTGGAAGGCAGGGAGGAGGATTAGGTCCTGTCCTCTACACTGGAAGGCAGGGAGGAGGATTAGGTCCTGTCCTCTACACTGGAAGGCAGGGAGGAGGATTAGGTCCTGTCCTGTCCACTGGAAGGCAGGGAGGAGGATTAGGTCCTGTCCTCTTGTCCACTGGAAGGCAGGGAGGAGGATTAGGTCCTGTCCTCTACACTGGAAGGCAGGGAGGAGGATTAGGTCCTGTCATGTCCACTGGAAGGCAGGGAGGAGGATTAGGTCCTGTCCTGTCCACTGGAAGGCAGGGAGGAGGATTAGGTCCTGTCCTGTCCACTGGAAGGCAGGGAGGAGGATTAGGTCCTGTCCTGTCCACTGGAAGGCAGGGAGGAGGATTAGGTCCTGTCCTGTCCACTGGAAGGCAGGGAGGAGGATTAGGTCCTGTCATGTCCACTGGAAGGCAGGGAGGAGGATTAGGTCCTGTCATGTCCACTGGAAGGCAGGGAGGAGGATTAGGTCCTATCATGTCCACTGGAAGGCAGGGAGGAGGATTAGGTCCTGTCATGTCCACTGGAAGGCAGGGAGGAGGATTAGGTCCTGTCATGTCCACTGGAAGGCAGGGAGGAGGATTAGGTCCTGTCATGTCCACTGGAAGGCAGGGAGGAGGATTAGGTCCTGTCCTCTACACTGGAAGGCAGGGAGGAGGATTAGGTCCTGTCATGTCCACTGGAAGGCAGGGAGGAGGATTAGGTCCTGTCATGTCCACTGGAAGGCAGGGAGGAGGATTAGGTCCTGTCCTCTACACTGGAAGGCAGGGAGGAGGATTAGGTCCTGTCCTCTACACTGGAAGGCAGGGAGGAGGATTAGGTCCTGTCATGTCCACTGGAAGGCAGGGAGGAGGATTAGGTCCTGTCATGTTCACTGGAAGGCAGGGAGGAGGATTAGGTCCTGTCCTGTCCACTGGAAGGCAGGGAGGAGGATTAGGTCCTGTCCTGTCCACTGGAAGGCAGGGAGGAGGATTAGGTCCTGTCATGTCCACTGGAAGGCAGGGAGGAGGATTAGGTCCTGTCCTGTCCACTGGAAGGCAGGGAGGAGGATTAGGTCCTGTCCTGTCCACTGGAAGGCAGGGAGGAGGATTAGGTCCTGTCCACTGGAAGGCAGGGAGGAGGATTAGGTCCTGTCATGTCCGCAGGGAGGAGGATTAGGTCCTGTCATGTCCACTGGAAGACAGGGAGGAGGATTAGGTCCTGTAATGTCCACTGGAAGGCAGGGAGGAGGATTAGGTCCTGTCCTGTCCACACTGGAAGGCAGGGAGGAGGATTAGGTCCTGTCCTGTCCAACTGGAAGGCAGGGAGGAGGATTAGGTCCTGTCATGTCCACTGGAAGGCAGGGAGGAGGATTAGGTCCTGTCATGTCCACTGGAAGGCAGGGAGGAGGATTAGGTCCTGTCATGTCCACTGGAAGGCAGGGGAGGAGGATTAGGTCCTGTCCTCTACACTGGAAGGCAGGGAGGAGGATTAGGTCCTGTCATGTCCACTGGAAGGCAGGGAGGAGGATTAGGTCCTGTCATGTCCACTGGAAGGCAGGGAGGAGGATTAGGTCCTGTCATGTCCACTGGAAGGCAGGGAGGAGGATTAGGTCCTGTCATGTCCACTGGAAGGCAGGGAGGAGGATTAGGTCCTGTCATGTCCACTGGAAGGCAGGGAGGAGGATTAGGTCCTGTCATGTCCACTGGAAGGCAGGGAGGAGGATTAGTTCCTGTCATGTCCACTGGAAGGCAGGGAGGAGGATTAGGTCCTGTCATGTCCACTGGAAGGCAGGGAGGAGGATTAGGTCCGGTCATGTCCACTGGAAGGCAGGGAGGAGGATTAGGTCCTGTCATGTCCACTGGAAGGCAGGGAGGAGGATTAGGTCCTGTCCTGTCCACTGGAAGGCAGGGAGGAGGATTAGGTCCTGTCATGTCCACTGGAAGGCAGGGAGGAGGATTAGGTCCTGTCCTGTCCAGTCCACTGGAAGGCAGGGAGGAGGATTAGGTCCTGTCCTGTCCAGTCCACTGGAAGGCAGGGAGGAGGATTAGGTCCTGTCATGTCCACTGGAAGGCAGGGAGGAGGATTAGGTCCTGTCATGTCCACTGGAAGGCAGGGAGGAGGATTATGTCCTGTCATGTCCACTGGAAGGCAGGGAGGAGGATTAGGTCCTGTCCTCTACACTGGAAGGCAGGGAGGAGGATTAGGTCCTTTCATGTCCACTGGAAGGCAGGGAGGAGGATTAGGTCCTGTCCTGTCCACTGGAAGGCAGGGAGGAGGATTAGGTCCTGTCATGTCCACTGGAAGGCAGGGAGGAGGATTAGGTCCTGTCATGTCCACTGGAAGGCAGGGAGGAGGATTAGGTCCTGTCATGTCCACTGGAAGGCAGGGAGGAGGATTAGGTCCTGTCATGTCCACTGGAAGGCAGGGAGGAGGATTAGTTCCTGTCATGTCCACTGGAAGGCAGGGAGGAGGATTAGGTCCTGTCATGTCCACTGGAAGGCAGGGAGGAGGATTAGGTCCGGTCATGTCCACTGGAAGGCAGGGAGGAGGATTAGGTCCTGTCATGTCCACTGGAAGGCAGGGAGGAGGATTAGGTCCTGTCCTCTACACTGGAAGGCAGGGAGGAGGATTAGGTCCTGTCCTCTACACTGAAAGGCAGGGAGGAGGATTAGGTCCTGTCATGTCCACTGGAAGGCATGGAGGAGGATTAGGTCCTGTCCTCTACACTGGAAGGCAGGGAGGAGGATTAGGTCCCGTCCTCTACACTGGAAGGCAGGGAGGAGGATTAGGTCCTGTCCTGTCCACTGGAAGGCAGGGAGGAGGATTAGGTCCTGTCCTGTCCACTGGAAGGCAGGGAGGAGGATTAGGTCCTGTCCTCTACACTGGAAGGCAGGGAGGAGGATTAGGTCCTGTCATGTCCACTGGAAGGCAGGGAGGAGGATTAGGTCCTGTCATGTCCACTGGAAGGCAGGGAGGAGGATTAGGTCCTGTCCTCTACACTGGAATGCAGGGAGGAGGATTAGGTCCTGTCATGTCCACTGGAAGGCAGGGAGGAGGATTAGGTCCTGTCATGTCCACTGGAAGGCAGGGAGGAGGATTAGGTCCTGTCCTCTACACTGGAAGGCAGGGAGGAGGATTAGGTCCTGTCCTGTCCACTGGAAGGCAGGGAGGAGGATTAGGTCCTGTCCTGTCCACTGGAAGGCAGGGAGGAGGATTAGGTCCTGTCCTCTACACTGGAAGGCAGGGAGGAGGAATAGGTCCTGTCCTCTACACTGGAAGGCAGGGAGGAGGTTTAGGTCCTGTCCTGTCCACTGGAAGGCAGGGAGGAGGATTAGGTCCTGTCCTGTCCACTGGAAGGCAGGGAGGAGGATTAGGTCCTGTCCTCTACACTGGAAGGCAGGGAGGAGGATTAGGTCCTGTCATGTCCACTGGAAGGCAGGGAGGAGGATTAGGTCCTGTCATGTCCACTGGAAGGCAGGGAGGAGGATTAGGTCCTGTCCTCTACACTGGAAGGCAGGGAGGAGGATTAGGTCCTGTCATGTCCACTGGAAGGCAGGGAGGAGGATTAGGTCCTGTCCTCTACACTGGAAGGCAGGGAGGAGGAATAGGTCCTGTCCTCTACACTGGAAGGCAGGGAGGAGGATTAGGTCCTGTCCTGTCCACTGGAAGGCAGGGAGGAGGATTAGGTCCTGTCCTGTCCACTGGAAGGCAGGGAGGAGGATTAGGTCCTGTCCTCTACACTGGAAGGCAGGGAGGAGGATTAGGTCCTGTCCTGTCCACTGGAAGGCAGGGAGGAGGATTAGGTCCTGTCCTGTCCACTGGAAGGCAGGGAGGAGGATTAGGTCCTGTCATGTCCTCTGGAAGGCAGGGAGGAGGATTAGGTCCTGTCCACTGGAAGGCCTCATTGTGCATGATGGGTTTCTCTCTGCCTCCGACTCTTTCCATTCTCCTGCATGAGGTTTATTTATCTTTTCACCTCTTATCTTTGTTTGTTTCAATCTGTTTCTCCTTTACTTCCCAAATCAAATCGTTCCATTTCCTGTGTTATTACGAGGAGAAACAAAGGGAACTCCTAACAAACATTCAGAGCTGAGCTGGTTGGCCAAGGATGCGTCCCAAATTGGCATCTTATTGCCTATATAGAGCCCTGTTTGGTTAGCGGTGTCTCTGTAGCACATGAGATGGAGTTTACGAAACAAATGGATTGACGCAAATAATCATGATATAATTCTGCCAGGTAGGAATACGCTACTTTGTAGCTAGTTAACATTTAATTGAGAAGGTTTTTGGGAACGCCTTTCCATCTACCAGAAGATGGTTAGGTCTATCATTAGTATCCCTATATTTTTCCTGTTCATTTTGAAACCTGGACGTTTGACTTCATATTATGAGGCATGTCTTCCCTTGCTTTAAAGTAGCCTATAGCCAAAATCCCACCATTAGAAACGTGGAGGCAATTTATTTTAGAAAGACTTCCTCATATGTTCTCCTGTTCTATTGGTTTTCTTTCAACTTTCTTTCGATGTCTAGCAGCCAAAGCCATTATCCTAGTCGTATTAGCAACCCATGATAGTTTTTGCATCTTTAGATCTCCCCACTTCCTAGATTTCTAACGAATATTTCCATCTGCGTCCATGAAACTGCTTCCACGAGCGGTGTGCATTTCAGAGCGGTGTGCATTTTACCACCGTGTGCACGTTGCTGTGCCTAAAATGTGAATAAATATAGTTGATCAACATTTTAAACTAAACCTTCTGATCTATTCCATCAGTTGTATTAATTGATACGGCGTATACTTCCACTACACTACTTTGATACGCATCATGGGGATTAATGAAGTGAGTTTACGCGATGCCCACTGAAGAATAAGTGGGTGTACACTACACTGCGAGTCTCGACTGTTGGCTTCCATACCCTCCCATCTCAGAGATATGCATGGCAGTATGCCTCCGCTCGATTGGCTCAATAAGACAAACCTGGCTGTATCAGGATACAGTGTCCTCAAGATGAGCTCCAGGGGAGGGATATCGACACTATAGCATCCGTCTGTCTGTCTTTTAAAAATCTATACTTTAAAGTCAGCTTTCTGTCCTTTCCCCCAGGTAGATGCAGAATATTTTCGGTGTACAAAAATGCTGTGTCCTTTGACAATAGTCCCCAGGTGTCCTGGTCTGGCACTGGCAGCGATGTGGATTTTACTCTGAATTCTATACATTTTATTTCACCCCATTTTCCATCAGAAAGTGAACCTTTCAACCATGGAGGTGTCCAAGCTTATCTAATGTCTTGGGAATCCTCAACCACATGCTGCTGCACATACCTGCACATAACTCTAGTCAAATAGGACATCCCAGATCTGTGAAGTCTTTGCGCTATTCCCCTGCAAGGTCACATTTCTAAATGTTGCTTAGACAATGAAATGTAAAACAAGGGGAAAGCAGCCTGGCAGTCTGGGGTCAATAAGATTTAAAAATGCTAAAACCGTCTCAAAACGGCTTCTCTAATACTCTCTCTGCCAATCTTTAAAGAAACCCATCGTTATCTCATCACCCCAAATATTAGCACACCGTCCTCCTGCTCCACCTCCTATACCACCACCTCTTCCTCCGGCTCCTCCTCAACCACCTCCTCTACCACCTCCTCGCTCCTCCTCCCTTCTGCTCCACCTCCTCAACCACCTCCTCTACCACCACCTCACTCCTCCTCCCTCCTCCCTCCTCCCTTCTGCTCCTCCTCAATTCTGCTCCTCCCCTACCACCACCTCCTCAATTCTGCTCCTCCCCTACCACCACCTCCTCGCTCCTCCTCCCCGTACCAGCCTTCTAGTGGTGTACCAGCCTTCTAGTGGTGTACCAGCCTTCTATCACCTACTGTATCACTCATACTATATATCTCTCTGAGTACACGCCCCTTTCCTGTGTGATTTCTAAATGTCCTGCTGTTATTCTCTCCACATATTTCCCCTAACCATGATATAGCTTATTTGATATTTAAAAGCTTTTATATCTAACTCGTGTTTATCTCCTTCCTCCACATCTCATATGTCTTATTACCGTGCTTCATCTCCCATACTGTCTACTGCTACAACTATCTCTATCCTCTTCCCCCTTGTCCACGTTCCCATGTCCCCCCCTCTCCTCCTGTCCCTGTCACTCTTCTCCCCCCGTTCAGTCTTCAGGAGGCTCTCAGCCAGGCCTCCCAGCCTTCTACTTCCCAGGTGAAAGGTCAGCCGTCCAGAACCCCGTCCCAGGTGACCGTGCTGAGCTCTAGCGCCTCACTGCTGGCCAGGAATGGAAGTGCAGACCTGGAGGGCTCTCAGGACAAGGCCTCTACCGTAGGCACTACCAGCCTGCAGGATGACTTCGGTAGGGAGATGTAACATGATGTACTACAGTACCCACAATGCACTACCAGCCTGCAGGTTGACTTCGGTAGGGAGATGTAACATGATGTACTACAGTACCCACAATGCACTACCAGCCTGCAGGATGACTTCGGTAGGGAGATGTAACATGATGTACTACAGTACCCACAATGCACTACCAGCCTGCAGGATGACTTCGGTAGGGAGATGTAACATGATGTACTACAGTACCCACAATGCACTACCAGCCTGCAGGATGACTTCGGTAGGGAGATGTAACATGATGTACTACAGTACCCACAATGCACTACCAGCCTGCAGGATGACTTCGGTAGGGAGATGTAACATGATGTACTACAGTACCCACAATGCACTACCAGCCTGCAGGATGACTTGGTAGGGAGATGTAACATGATGTACTACAGTACCCACAATGCACTACCAGCCTGCAGGATGACTTCGGTAGGGAGATGTAACATGATGTACTACAGTACCCACAATGCTCTACCAGCCTGCAGGATGACTTCGGTAGGGAGATGTAACATGATGTACTACAGTACCCACAATGCTCTACCAGCCTGCAGGATGACTTCGGTAGGGAGATATAACATGATGTACTACAGTACCCACAATGCACTACCAGCTTGCAGGATGACTTCGGTAGGGAGATGTAACATGATGTACTACAGTACCCACAATGCTCTACCAGCTTGCAGGATGACTTCGGTAGGGGGGAGATGAAGGGAGATCAGTGCCGATCTTGGATTAGTTTAGGCTTTTTAGATCATAATGAATATGACGGGAGGACCTGATCCTACTCTGAAAGGCTTTGTGAAGACGCTCCAGTCAGGGACAGGGCTTTGTGAAGACGCTCCGGTCAGGGACAGGGCTTTGTGAAGACGCTCCGGTCAGGGACAGGGCTTTGTGAAGACGCTCCGGTCAGGGACAGGGCTTTGTGAAGACGCTCCAGTCAGGGACAGGGCTTTGTGAAGACGCTCCGGTCAGGGACAGGGCTTTGTGAAGACGCTCCGGTCAGGGACAGGGCTTTGTGAAGACGCTCCGGTCAGGGACAGGGCTTTGTGAAGACGCTCCGGTCAGGGACAGGGCTTTGTGAAGACGCTCCGGTCAGGGACAGGGCTTTGTGAAGACGCTCCGGTCAGGGACAGGGCTTTGTGAAGACGCTCCGGTCAGGGACAGGGCTTTGTGAAGACGCTCCGGTCAGGGACAGGGCTTTGTGAAGGCGCTCCGGTCAGGGACAGGGCTTTGTGAGGACGCTCCGGTCAGGGACAGGGCTTTGTGAAGACGCTCCAGTCAGGGACAGGGCTTTGTGAAGACGCTCCAGTCAGGGACGGGGCTTTGTGAAGGCGCTCCGGTCAGGGACGGGGCTTTGTGAAGGCGCTCCGGTCAGGGACAGGGCTTTGTGAAGACGCTCCGGTCAGGGACAGGGCTTTGTGAAGACGCTCCGGTCAGGGACAGGGCTTTGTGAGGACGCTCCGGTCAGGGACGGGGCTTTGTGAAGACGCTCCGGTCAGGGACAGGGCTTTGTGAAGACGCTCCGGTCAGGGACAGGGCTTTGTGAAGACGCTCCGGTCAGGGACAGGGCTTTGTGAAGACGGAACATGTTCATGGCAAGAGTCCCTACTAGGGTGAGAACAGAGTTGTAGCATGATGTACTACAGTACCCATAATGCTCTGAGTAATATGTACAGTTTTATCTGAGTAAAGATGTTGCTGAAGCGTGGTGTCCCGTTTCCTTATCAATAGAGTGATGGGATGAGAAAGATGGGCTAGGATTTGCAGTTTGTATAATATTTGCATGGCAAGAGTGAATCCCAACCATAGAGATCCTATTCAATTATTAGAGGGGCTATGTCATAGACCAGGGATGGTAAACTGACGGCCTGCGGGCCGTGCAGATCACCTCCCCCATCTTACTGTTGAGAGGTAGAATAGTAGAATACACAAGGTGCAATTTTGGAGTTTGGTTGTGCATCAGCAGTTCTTCTCTTATGATTGTTAAGTTAATCTAGCGGCCAGATATCTAAACTTGTAGTGATCATGGTCGAATTAGCGACCGGCGGACCCCGATTTGATTTTGTTAGTCACTCTCAGTCAAATATCATATTAAAATAGCTAAATCTTCTCTCTGTCCCATGGCAAAAATGTGTAGAATTGCAGCAAACTTGCTTTAAAACTGCAACATTTTCCCTAGAATTGCTGGAAATTAACTCTCAAACGTCATTTTTTTCTCTACTCTGTCAAGCGAGGGGCCGCTAAAATGTTTTGGTGGCGGGCCCCCCCCAACAACATTTTGCTTAGGGCCTCCAAAAGGCTAGGGCCGGCTCTGACTACGGATGTGGGTACACAAACCCTCGAGCCACTGCGGCCCCTCATGAGTTCAGATTTGTTTGTGGCCCCCACCCCCATCAAAGTTGTCCATCCCTGTCATCAACCCTCACTGTTACAGAATGGGGTGAAAATGGCAGCCATATTGGTCAGGGAGGAATCCAAACCAGTCTAATTGGAATTAATTGCAGTAGAGTGGTTTTACGCTGAACAAAAATATAAACGCAACATGTAAAGTGTTGGTCCCATGCTTCATGAGCTGAAATAAAAGATCCCCGAAATTTTCCATACGTACAAGAAGCACGTTTCTCTCCGATTTTGTGCACAAATTTGTTTACATCCCTGTTAGTGAGCATTTTTCCTATCCCAAGATAGTTCATCCAACTGACCGGTGTGGCATATCAAGAAGCATGATCATTACCCAGGTGCACCTTGTGCTGGGGACAATAAAAGGCCACTCTAAAATGTACGGTTTTGTCACACAACACAATGCCACAAATGTCTCCGGTTTTAAAGGAATGTGTAATTGGCATGCTGACTGCAGGAATGTCTCACAGAGCTATTGCTAGAGAATGTAATGTTCATTTCTCTACCATAAGCCACCTCCAACGTCATTTTAGAGAGTTTGGCAGTATATCCAACCGCCCTCACAACTGCAGACCACGTGTAACCACGCCAGCCAAGGACCTCCACATCCTTCTCAGGGAACCTCATCTGCGTGCTTGTCGTCCTCACCTGGGTCTTGACCTGACTGCAGTTCGGCGTTGTAACCGACTTCAGTGGGTAAATGCTCACCTTCGATGGCCACTGGCACGCTGGATTAATCACGGTTTCAACTGTACCGGGCAGATGGCAAACAGCGTGTATGGCGTTGTGTGGGCGAGCGGTTTGCTGATCTCAACGTTGTGAACAGAGTACCCCATGGTGGCAGTGGGGTTATGGTATGGGAAGGCATAAGCTACGGACAATTGATTGCAATTTGAATGCACAGAGATACCGTGACGAGATCCTGAGGCCCATTGTCGTGCCATTCATCCGCCACCATCACCTCACGTTTCAGTATGATAATGCACGGCCCCATGTCGCAAGGATCTGTACACAATTCCTGGAAGCTGAAAATGTCCCAGATTCATGGCCAGCATACTTACCAGACATGTCACCCATTGTGCATGTTTGGGATGCTCTGGATTGACGTGCATGACAGTGTGTTCCGGTTCCCAGCCATTGAAGAGGAGTGAGACAACATTCCACAGGCCACAATCCACAGGCCACAATTTTGCATGAGGCAAAAATAGTGGTCACACCAGATACTGACTGGTTTTCTAAGGTGTCTGTGACGAACAGAAGCATATCTGTATTCCCAGTCGTGAAATCCATAGATTAGGGCCTAATGAATTTATTTAAATTGACTACATTTTCCCTATTTGAACTATAACTCAGTAAAATCTTTGAAATTGTTCCATGTTGAGTTTTTAGATTTTTGTTCAGTGTACGTATGCAAGAAAATTTAAGTAAAGCAAGTGCTATATCAGAAATTGGGGTTGTCAACCTAAAATGTAATATTCTTTGTTTTTATACCAGTTTTCTGTATAAATAGCCTCTAAAATATATGTAGACTAGTTTTTGTTGTCTTGGAAAGCTGTGAGCGCTATTATATGACACGATATCAGTACTTGTTGCATTTACAATTTGTCTAAGTCCTATCATCAACTGATTTCAACCAGTCTATGGCTGTGGATTGACTGCATTGTTTGAATCAAATGTTGGCATATTGGCAGTTAATGGAAAAAATGTATGGACTCATTCCTCTAAAACTGGCAGGCTAGCTAACACACATGCAGTGCAGATAAAGTCTTCAAATTCATTGTTTTACACAATATCTTATCACAGCACTGGCAAACCATGGTTGACCAACTCCCTGAACAAAATGGCTGACTTTTATCCCATCATAAGAAGGTTCCATTCTAGTTTTGTCATTCCTAATTCCATGATCACAACATACTGTCTGTAGTCAATATTTCATTGTTGTACCTTTTTTTGATTGGTACTGGATGTGAAAAAGTTTGTTCCGGAGCATGTTTCATACCTCTAGTAGCTGTGTTGGCTTTGGTGGATACGACTTTTTGTGCATTGTTTGATTGGTGGACTGGTGTGTAACTAACTGCAGGTGTTTTTTTTATAGACTTAATAGTGTTTTGCAGTCATGGGCATCATCCCAAATGGCGCCCTATTCCCTACATAGTGCACTACAATACATACTAACACTATGGGACCTGGTCAAAAGTGTAGGGCAGTAGTCACCCGACCAGTCGATCGCGACCGACCAGTTCGATCGCCGAGGCATTCCTAGTTGATCGCCAAATATTTCTGTAAAAAACCCAACTTTTTATTTAATTAGTCTCGCTGGGACACTAGTTTCACGCTGGGTCAAGTATTCGCCAAGTGTTCCCATTTTTTAAAAATCACTTCATGTGTCTGAAGACGCAAACTCCCGGAGAGCAAATCAAGTGCACCTAAAGGCCTACCGCTGGCAAACCGGATACCCTGCTGATTTTGTACGTTTGCCCACTGACAAAGAAATTATCAGTCTATAATTTTAATGGTAGGTTTATTTGAACAATGAGAGACAGAATAACAACAACAAAATCCAGAAAAACACATGTAAAAAATGTTATAAATTGATTTGCATTTTAAATGAGGGAAATAAGTATTTGACCCCTCTGCAAAACATGACTTAGTACTTGGTGGCAAAACCCTTGTTGGCAATCACAGAGGTCAGACGTTTCTTGTAGTTGGCCACCAGGTTTGCACACATCTCAGGAGGGATTTTGTCCCACTCCTCTTTGCAGATCTTCTCCAAGTCATTAAGGTTTTGAGGCTGACGTTTGGCAACTCGAACCTTCAGCTCCATCCACAGATTTTCTATGGGATTAAGGTCTGGAGACTGGCTAGGCCACTCCAGGACCTTAATGTGCTTCTTCTTGAGCCACTCCTTTGTTGCCTTGGCCGTGTGTTTTGGGTCATTGTCATGCTGGAATACCCATCCACAACCCATTTTCAATGCCCTGGCTGAGGGAAGGAGGTTCTCACCCAAGATTTGACGGTACATAGCCCCGTCCATCGTCCCTTTGATGCAGTGAAGTTGTCCTGTCCCCTTAGCAGAAAAACACCCCCAAAGCATAATGTTTCCACCTCTATGTTTGATGGGGGGGATGGTGTTCTTGGGGTCATAGGCAGCATTCCTCCTCCTCCATACACGGTGAGTTGAGTTGATGCCAAAGAGCTCCATTTTGGTCTCATCTGACCACAACACTTTCACCCAGTTCTCCTCTGAATCATTCAGATGTTCATTGGCAAACTTCAGACGGGCCTGTATATGTGCTTTCTTGAGCAGGGGGACCTTGCGGGCGCTGCAGGTTTTCAGTCCTTCACGGCGTAGTGTGTTACCAATTGTTTTCTTGGTGACTATGGTCCCAGCTGCCTTGAGATCATTGACAAGATCCTCCCGTGTAGTTCTGGGCTGATTCCTCACCGTTCTCATGATCATTGCAACTCCACGAGGTGAGCCCCAGGCCGAGGGAGATTGACAGTTATTTTGTGTTTCTTCCATTTGCGAATAACCGCACCAACTGTTGTCACCTTCTCACCAAGCTGCTTGGTGATGGTCTTGTAGCCTATTCCAGCCTTGTGTAGGTCTACAATCTTGTCCCTGACATCCTTGGAGAGCTCTTTGGCCTTGGCCATGGTGGAGAGTTTGGAATCTGATTGATTGATTGCTTCTGTGGACAGGTGTCTTTTTATACAGGTAACAAGCTGAGATTAGGAGCACTCCCTTTATGAGTGTGCTCCTAATCTCAGCTCGTTACCTGTATAAAAGACAGCTGGGAGCCAGAAATCTTTCTGATTGAGAGGGGGTCAAATACTTATTTCCCTCATTAAAATGCAAATCATTTTATAACATTTTTCACATGTGTTTCTCTGGATTTTTTTGTTATTCTGTCTCTCACTGTTCAAATAAACCTACCATTAAAATTATAGACTGATCATTTCTTTGTCAGTGGGCAAACGTACAAAATCAGCAGGGGATCAAATACTTTTTTCCCTCACTGTATATGTGTATATATATATATAACCGGCTGATTAAAAAAAAAATAAAAAAAATGGATCTACATGTTGGTTTTGTGTGTGTGTATGTATTTATGTACAGTTGAAGTCGGAAGTTTACATACACCTTAGCCAAATACATTTAAACTCAATTTTTCACAATTCCTGACATTTAATCGTAGTAAAAATTCCCTGCCTTAGGTCAGTTAGGATAACCACTTTATTTTAAGAATGTGAAATGTCAGAATAATAGTAGAGTGATTTATTTGGGCTTTTATTTGTAAATGTAAAATGTATTTCTTTCATCACATTCCCAGTGGGTCAGAAGTTTACATACACTCAATTAGTATTTGGTAGCATTGCCTTTAAATTGTTTAACTTGGGTCAAACATTTCGGGTAGCCTTCCACAAGCTTCCCACAATAAATTGGGTGAATTTTGGCCCATTCCTCCTGACTGAGATGGTGTAACTGAGTCAGGTTTGTAGGCCTCCTTGCTCGTACACGCTTTTTCAGTTCTGCCCACAAATGTTCTATAGGATTGAGGTCAGGGCTTTGTGATGGCCACTCCAATACCTTGACTTTGTTGTCCTTAAGCTATTTTGCCACAACTTTGGAAGTATGCTTGGGGTCATTGTCCATTTGGAAGACCCAATTGCGACCAAGCTTCCTGACTGATGTCTTGATGTTGCTTCAATATATCCACATAATTTTCCTTCCTCATGATGCCATCTATTTTGTGAAGTGCACCAGTCTCTCCTGCAGCAAAGCACCCCCACAGCATGATGCTGCCACCCCCGTGCGTCACTGTTGGGATGGTGTTCTTCGGCTTGCAAGGTACCCCCTTTTTCCTCCAAACATAATGATGGTCATTATGGCCAAACAGTTCTATTTTTGTTTCATCAGACCAGAGGACATTTCTCCAAAAAATACGATCTTTGTCCCCATGTGCAGTTGCAAACCGTAGTCTGGCTTATTTATGACGGTTTTGGAGCAGTGGCTTCTTCCTTGCTGAGCAGCCTTTCAGGTTATTTCGATATAGTACTTGTTTTACTGTGGATAATTACTTTTGTACCTGTTTCCTCCAGCATCTTCACAAGGTCCTTTGCTGTTGTTCTGGGATTGATTTGCACTTTTCGCACCAAAGTACGTTCATCTCTAGGAGACAGATCGCGTTTCCTTCCTGAGCGATATGACGGCTGCGTGTTCCCATTGTGTTTATACTTGCGTACTATTGTTTGTACAGATGAACGTGGTACCTTCAGGCGTTTGGAAATTGTTCCCAAGGATGAACCAGACTTGTGGAGGTCTACAATGTTTTTTCTGAGGTCTTGGCTGATTTCTTTTGATTTTCCCATGATGTCAAGCAAAGAGGCACTGAGTTTGAAGGTAGGCCTTCAAATACATCCACAGGTACACCTCCAATTGACTCAAATGATGTCAATTAGCCTATCAGAAGCTTCAAAAGCCATGACATCATTTTCTGGAATTTTCCAAGCTGTTTAAAGGCACAGTCAACTTAGTGTATGTAAACGTCTGACCCACTGGAATTGTGATACAGTGAATTATAAGTGAAATAATCTGTCTGTAAACAATTGTTGTAAAAAGTACTTATGTCTCGCACAAAGTAGATGTCCTAACCGACTTGCCAAAACTATAGTTTGTTAACAAGAAATTTGTGGAGTGGTTGAAAAACAAGTTTTAATGACTCCAACCTAAGTGTATGTAAACTTCCGACTTCAACTGTATGTATGTATGTATACACACACACACACACTACCGTTCAAAAGTTTGGGGTCACTTAGAAGTTTCCTTGTTTTTGAAAGAAAAGCAAAAAATTTGTCCATTTAAAATAACATCAAATTGATCAGAAATACTGTGTAGACATTGTTAATGTTGTAAATGGCTATTGTAGCTGGAAATGGCTGATTTTTTTAAAATGGAATATCTACATAGACCCAAAGGCCCATTATCAGCAACCATCAGTCCTGTGTTTGCTAATCCAAGTTTATCATTTTAAAAGGCTAATTGATCATTAGAAAACCCTTTTGCAATTATGTTAGCACAGCTGAAAACTGTTGTGCTGATTAAAGAAGCAATAAAACTGGCCTTCTTGAGACTAGTTGAGTATCTGGAGCATCAGCAATTGTGGGTTCGATTACAGGCTCCAAATGGCCAGAAACAAAGAACTTTCTTCTGAAACTCGTCAGTCTATTCTTGTTCTGAGAAATGAAGGCTATTCCATGCGAGAAATTGCCAAGAAACTGAAGATCTCGTACAAGGCTGTGTACTACTCCTTTCACAGAACAGCGCAAACTGGCCCTAACCAGAATAGAAAGAGGAGTGGGAGGCCCCAGTGCACAACTGAGCAAGAGGACAAACAGTGAAAAAAATCAGCCGTTTCCAGCTACAATAGCCATTTACAACATTAACAATGTCTACACTGTATTTCTGATCAATTTGATGTTATTTTAATGGACAAAAAATGGCTTTTCTTTCGAAAACAAGGACATTTCTAAGTGACTCCAAACTTTTGAATGGTTGTGTGTGTGTATATATATATATATATATATATATATATATATATATATATATATATATATATATATATAGCACAAATCTCATTGCTACAGAACTGTTTTTAATTGGTTAATGTTGCATAGGCTTACGTTTTTTTAAAAGTCATTAAAATAAAAAACTAATCTGAGCGTTAGATCTCTGCTTGCATTTTTGACTCAAAGGTTGGTTACCGTAGGGGATAGGCGGCCATTTGGGAGGCATACTGTTTGTTTTTTTTGTCTTCCATCGCAAACTAAATATTAGTCTTGAATTGTGTCCAACAGACTCCTGGTGATCAGATTTACCACGTTCATCTTCATGTACAGTCAATTGATTATTTTACTACACTTCTCAACAGTGTTCTCCAACGCTTAGTTGGTTTTCTAATCAGAGTAACGGGTTGTGATGTGATTCCAGGGAAGCTCACTTCCTCCTTGTACGAGGCGGAGGGATGTGACATGTCCCTGGTCAACTTTGAACCTGCAACACGACGCGCCTCCAACAACATATGGTTAGTTCATAATCACAACTAATGCGTCTGAAATGGCACCCCTATTCCCTATATAGTACACTACTTTTGACCAGAACCCACGGGGGGTTCTAGTACCGTTGAAGTCACCTTGTCCTTGTTTCACCTCAACAGGGACACAGACTCCCACCTCTCCAGATCTACCTCAGTTCGCTTCTACCCTCATGACCTGGTGAGTGATCATCATGTGTGTGTACTGTTTACAGTGTGTGTGTGGTCTGTTTTGACTCGAGGTCTGAGTTCATTTTGCTTTGATCATCCCTGTAACTGTGGAGAGATCGTTTTCTAAACTAAAATTCATAAAGAACAATCAAAGCATTAGGCTTTCGGTCTGATATGAGCTTTTGAACACCCGAGTTCGCTCCACTCATTCCGCTGGCGCCGTCGTGGTCTGTTCACCGATATCCCCTTACTTTCAATCAGTTTGTTTTATTTTTCAAGGAGGCCTGAGGCACTTTTTCAGTCCGATTCCTGAAGCCCAAGAAACACACACTTAGCTTCCTAGTACATATCGACCTTAAAAAAAGGTTTAACAATTACTTTTTGGGAGGGTTACATGACAGGCGCATGGGCCCCATGATTTTTTTTTGGTGTGTTCTACAGATCCGTCTGAACCGTCTCCTGACCATTGACCCAGAGCTGTTGGAACAGCAGGATGTAGACCTGAGCCCAGAGCTCCATGATGCTCCTCTAGATCTGGAGGACCCGGCCACGGCTGCAGCGCGCAAGGCCAAACAGCACTACCGTTTCTGGCTGCTGCCTAACCTCTGGGTCGGCCTGCACTTTGACAGACTCACCCTGCTGGCTCTGTTCGACAGGTTCGTTTGTTGGTTAACAGGTGAAGTTACTGAAGTTACCCCTGAAGAATGGACATTGGTCATTCACCTTAGACCAGGAGTATTTCCATTGGTCATTCACCTTAGACCAGGAGTATTTCCATTGGTTACTAACCTTAGACCAGTAGTATTTCCATTGGTTACTAATCTTAGACCAGGAGTATTTCCATTGGTTACTAACCTTAGACCAGGAGTATTTCCATTGGTTACTAACCTTAGACCAGGAGTATTTCCATTGGTCATTAACCTTAGACCAGGAGTATTTCCATTGGTCATTAACCTTAGACCAGGAGTATTTCCATTGGTCATTAACCTTAGACCAAGAGTTTTTCATGGTCAGGCCACATGGTCAGGAAAAGCCTGTACTTAGTTGTGAGAACATCATATATTCACTCTTGACACATTCCCCCTATACAACAGAAACCGTGAGGTTCTAGAGAACATCCTAGCGGTGGTGCTTGCCGTCCTGGTAGCCTTCCTGGGGTCAGTCCTACTGGTCAGCGGATTCTTCACTGATATCTGGGTCTTCCAGTTCTGCCTCGTCATCGCCAGCTGCCAGTACTCCCTACTCAAGGTCTACATTTAATATTTACATTTGAGTATATTTGACATTAACATTTTAGTCATTAGCAGACTCTTATGCAGAGCAACTTAGTTACAATCAGTGCATTCAACTTCAGTAGGTAAAACAACACCAGTTATGCAAGTAGAACATTCTTCAAGAAAAGCTGCTGCTACATCACTAATGTTAACTGTCACACTTGATGACATGATTTAACCCGGTTGTTTTCTGTATTTCTTTATTTCTATGTCAGAGTGTTCAACCAGACTCTTCTTCTCCTCGACATGTAAGCATTTCTCTATCTTTCTACTCATATCGGCCTTGTTCCTTGTTCCAGAGTTAAGGGTTCCTCTCCTCCCCTGCTTACATGAATTAAGTTATTTGATTCTATGGTCTTACTATAGCCCTGTCTCTGCCCTGAGGTGAGCTCTCAAAATGGCTTTCGTACTTTGGAGGCAGTCTGTTACTCACCCTGCTTCCCTCACTCCCCTCTCTCCCTTCCCCTGCTCCTCTCCCTCCACTGCTCCTCTCCCTCCCCTGCTCCTCTCCCTCCACCTGCTCCCCTCCCTCCCCTCTCTTCCTGCTCCTCTCCCTCCCCTCTCTCTCCCTTCTCCTAATCCCCTCCCTCCCCCCTCTTCCTCCTCTCCCTCCACCTGCTCCCCTCCCTCCCTCTCTCTCTCTCCCTCCCCTCCCTCTCTCTCTCCCCCCTCCTCTCCCTCCCTCCTCTCCCCTCTGTATGGTCTACTGCTGTATGGTCTACTGGTGTATGGTCTACTGCTGTATGGTCTACTGGTCTACTGCTGTATGGTCTACTGCTGTATGGTCTACTGGTCTCTGTATGGTCTACTGGTCTACTGGTGCTACTGGTGCTACTGGTGTATGGTCTACTGCTGTATGGTCTACTGGTCTACTGCTGTATGGTCTACTGCTGTATGGTCTACTGGTGTATGGTCTACTGGTCTACTGGTCTACTGCTGTATGGTCTACTGGTGTATGGTCTACTGGTCTACTGGTGTATGGTCTACTGCTGTATGGTCTACTGGTGTATGGTCTACTGGTGTATGGTCTACTGCTGTATGGTCTACTGGTGTATGGTCTACTGGTGTATGGTCTACTGGTGTATGGTCTACTGGTGTATGGTCTACTGGTCTACTGGTGTATGGTCTACTGGTGTATGGTCTACTGATCTACTGGTGTATGGTCTACTGGTGTATGGTCTACTGCTGTATGGTCTACTGATCTACTGGTGTATGGTCTTCTGGTGTATGGTCTACTGGTGTATGGTCTACTGGTGTATGGTCTACTGGTGTATGGTCTACTGGTGTATGGTCTACTGGTGTATGGTCTACTGGTGTATGGTCTACTGGTGTATGGTCTACTGGTGTATGGTCTACTGGTCTACTGGTGTATGGTCTACTGGTGTATGGTCTACTGGTCTACTGGTGTATGGTCTACTGGTGTATGGTCTACTGGTGTATGGTCTACTGGTCTACTGGTGTATGGTCTACTGGTGTATGGTCTACTGGTCTACTGCTGTATGGTCTACTGGTGTATGGTCTACTGGTCTACTGCTGTATGGTCTACTGGTGTATTGTCTACTGGTGTATGGTCTACTGGTGTATGGTCTACTGCTGTATGGTCTACTGGTCTACTGGTGTATGGTCTACTGCTGTATGGTCTACTGGTGTATGGTTTACTGGTCTACTGGTGTATGGTCTACTGGTGTATGGTCTACTGGTGTATGGTCTACTGCTGTATGGTCTACTGGTCTACTGGTGTATGGTCTACTGCTGTATGGTCTACTGGTCTTTTCACTAGTTTAGGAATTAATTGATTTTGTACATGTGGATGCTTGAGACCTCCCTCTAAACACCTAACCTAAATCTAACCTCTGTGTCCAGATCAATAATGGTATTATACTACAGTCAGCCTGCTTCTGTCTAGGACTCTACACTCCAACTTAACTTGACCTAACCTGAACCTAACCCTGACCTCTTTGTCTCCAGGTCAATAAAGGTCTCATAGCAACAACCGACTAGTCTACTAAGACCTGTCTCTACACTCCAGCTTAACCCTCCTTGTCTTCAGGGTTGACGTGTTCTGCTCGACCCGCTCAGTTTTAACACCACAAAACACCAGAAAATGGCCAAAAAGAGTAGAACCAGTTCACTTGCTTTTTCACTATGAATTGACTATTAGATGTTCAATATTTCCCCCGACTCTAGCGCGTTGGAAGTCTAGCCCCGTGTAGTTCAGTTAGCCCCCGTGTAGTTCAGTTAGCCCCCGTGTAGTTCAGTTAGCCCCCGTGTAGTTCAGTTAGCCCCCGTGTAGCTCAGTTAGCCCCCGTGTAGTTCAGTTAGCCCCCGTGTAGTTCAGTTAGCCCCCGTGTAGTTCAGTTAGCCCCCGTGTAGTTCAGTTAGCCCCCGTGTAGTTCAGTTAGCCCCCGTGTAGTTCAGTTAGCCCCCGTGTAGCTCAGTTAGCCCCCGTGTAGCTCAGTTGGTAGAGCATGGCGCTTGCAACGCCATGGTTGTGGGTTCGTTTCCCACGGGGGGGCAGTATAATAATGTATGCATTCACTAACTGTAAGTCGCTCTGGATAAGAGCGTCTGCTAAATGACTAAAATATAAATGTTAAATGTTAAAACGAGCGTTTCGTTCATCTGACAGGTTGACCTTAAGATGTGGAATCATTAATCACATGAAATAAATAATCATCTTCAGAAATTACTTTGTCAAAGCAACAAAACAACTAGGGCTTTACAATGATGGTGAAAACTTGGAGAAATGTTGGAGTTCAGTGGGTTAAAATCTTCCTGGAGGCACATGTCAAAATGCAGAATTTTAGCACTTTAGCAAGTATTTTGTTTTCATATTAAAAATCAGATTGATGGAATTCTCAATGTGGTCTATATTAAAAGGCACTTCATTTAATATAACAGGCTTTTAAAATTTAAATATTGGTGCACAATTTCTACTTAAAATATCAGAGGGATGCAAACGGCTGTACTGCCTCTGTGTCTGTAGGGCCATAACCGTATCATCGCCTACAGCCGGCCCGTCTACTTCTGCCTGTGCTGTGTGTTGATCTGGGTGTTGGACTATGGCAGTGACAGGACCGGCTCGGCCCGGTTCACCCTGTACGGCGTCGCCCTCACCAGCTCCCTGGTTCTCTCCTCTGCCAGGGACCTGGTCATAGGTGAGACCATACTACTCGATATAACAACCGTCTGGTGGGTTGGATCTCTTTTAGCCCTCAAGGGGCTAATCTTCCGACAAATGTTTTTTTTTTTTGTTGTTCTGTAAACATGAACACTGTTATTTTTTGGGTTTTTTTTGCTGAATGTTTTGGCTATGTTGACATAGTTTGTGGTCATATGAAGTGGGCTTTTAGTAAATTCTGTTCCTGTTTTGCTTCCTGTTTTGTTTCTCTGTAGTGTTCACTCTGTGCTTTCCTATCGTGTTCTTCGTGGGGCTCCTTCCCCAGGTCAACACCTTCGTCATGTACCTCTTTGAGCAGCTGGATATCCACGTGTTCGGGGGGAACGGTCAGTGAATAAATAAAATATATATTAAATACATATACAGCCACACTAATGGGGTGGCAGTACACACATTACAATGCAGATGCTCTCTGCTGTCTCACTCTGCTGTCTCTTTGACCTTTTTTGTAAGTTGTGGGCAACTTAAACACCTCGTTTACACATTCTGACATGATTCACAATGAGAGAGAATGCTGGTTTGCGTTTTGCACCAAATGTCAAACACTATCGGGTCTGATGTGGAGAAGTGATGCTCTCTCTGCTCCCCCCCCCCCTCCCCCCCACAGCCTCCACCAGCCTTCTGTCATCCCTCTACAGTGTCGTTCGTAGTGTGGTCACCGTGGCCCTTCTCTATGGCCTCTGTTACGGGGCCCTGAAGGTCAGTCAGAACTAACCTCTGATCCCTGAGCTGTTGTCTGTGTTCCGTGGTTCTAATGTCTCTAACCCCTGTATGTTCCTCTATCTAACAGGAGACCTGGGAACCGCAGCACATCCCGGTGTTGTTCTCTGTGTTCTGTGGCCTCCTGGTGGCGGTCTCCTACCATCTGAGCCGGCAGAGCAGCGACCCCTCTGTACTGATGTGAGTCTATCCTACAGGACCGGTCCTTCTGTCTGGCAGCCATTTTTATATAACTACACTATTCTCTGGGACTTCATGAAATTTGACCTTTTGACATGCTACCCTTGACAACTGTAGCGTTTACCAGTGGTTTGGGTTGTATTTCCACTTACCCCATTGGCTTTTCTCCTTCTATAGTTCCTTGGTGCATTCCAAGCTTCTGCCCAACCTGAAAGACAAGAACACAGAAGACCCCCTGTCAGAGGTGCAGGACCCTTTACCTGAGAAGCTCAGGGGCTCTGTGGTGAGTAGTTAGTTAGTTAGTTAGTTAGTTAGTTAGTTAGTTGTCAGAGGTGCAGGACCCTTTACCTGAGAAGCTCAGGGGCTCTGTGGTGAGTAGTTATTTTATGTTAGTTGTCAGAGGTGCAGGACCCTTTACCTGAGAAGCTCAGGGGCTCTGTGGTGAGTAGTTAGTTAGTTAGTTAGTTAGTTAGTTAGTTGTCAGAGGTGCAGGACCCTTTACCTAAGAAGCTCAGGCTCTGTGTGAGTGTTAGTTATTATTAGTTAGTTAGTTGTCAGAGGTGCAGGACCCTTTACCTAAGAAGCTCAGGGGCACTGTGATTAGTAGTTAGTTAGTTAGTTAGTTACAGTGCCTTCAGAAAATATTCACACCACTTGACATTTTGTTGTGTTACAGCCTGAATTTAAAATGGATTAAATTTGAGATTTTGTGTCACTGGCCTATAAAATCGAGCACACAGCCATGCAATATCAGTAGACAAACATTGGCAGTAGAATGGAGGGTTAGAGACGGAGAGGAGGGAGGGTTAGAGACAGAGAGGAGGGAGGGTTAGAGACAGAGAGGAGGGAGGGTTAGAGACAGAGAGGAGGGAGGGTTAGAGACAGAGAGGAGGGAGGGTTAGAGACAGAGAGGAGGGAGGGTTAGAGACAGAGAGGAGGGAGGGTTAGAGACAGAGAGGAGGGAGGGTTAGAGACAGAGAGGAGGGAGGGTTAGAGACGGAGAGGAGGGAGGGTTAGAGACGGAGAGGAGGGAGGGTTAGAGACGGAGAGGAGGGAGGGTTAGAGACGGAGAGGAGGGAGGGTTAGAGACGGAGAGGAGGGAGGGTTAGAGACGGAGAGGAGGGAGGGTTAGAGACGGAGAGGAGGGAGGGTTAGAGAGAGAGAGGAGGGAGGGTTAGAGACGGAGAGGAGGGAGGGTTAGAGACGGAGAGGAGGGAGGGTTAGAGACGGAGAGGAGGGAGGGTTAGAGACGGAGAGGAGGGAGGGTTAGAGACGGAGAGGAGGGAGGGTTAGAGACGGAGAGGAGGGAGGGTTAGAGACGGAGAGGAGGGAGGGTTAGGAGACGGAGAGGAGGGAGGGTTAGAGACAGAGGAGGGAGGGTTAGAGACAGAGAGGAGGGAGGGTTAGAGAGGAGGGAGGGTTAGAGACAGAGAGGAGGGAGGGTTAGAGACGGAGAGGAGGGAGGGTTAGAGACAGAGGAGGGAGGGTTAGAGACAGAGGAGGGAGGGTTAGAGACAGAGGAGGGAGGGTTAGAGACAGAGAGGAGGGAGGGTTAGAGACGGAGAGGAGGGAGGGTTAGAGACGGAGAGGAGGGAGGGTTAGAGACGGAGAGGAGGGAGGGTTAGAGACGGAGAGGAGGGAGGGTTAGAGACGGAGAGGAGGGAGGGTTAGAGACAGAGAGGAGGGAGGGTTAGAGACGGAGAGGAGGGGAGGGTTAGAGAGGAGAGGAGGGTTAGAGACAGAGAGGAGGGAGGGTTAGAGACGGAGAGGAGGGAGGGTTAGAGACGGAGAGGAGGGAGGGTTAGAGACGGAGAGGAGGGAGGGTTAGAGACGGAGAGGAGGGAGGGTTAGAGACAGAGGAGGGAGGGTTAGAGACAGAGAGGAGGGAGGGTTAGAGACGGAGAGGAGGGAGGGTTAGAGAGGAGGGGAGGGTTAGAGACAGAGAGGAGGGAGGGTTAGAGACGGAGAGGAGGGAGGGTTAGAGACAGAGAGGAGGGAGGGTTAGAGACGGAGAGGAGGGAGGGTTAGAGACGGAGAGGAGGGAGGGTTAGAGACAGAGAGGAGGGAGGGTTAGAGACGGAGAGGAGGGAGGGTTAGAGACAGAGAGGAGGGAGGGTTAGAGACAGAGAGGAGGGAGGGTTAGAGACAGAGAGGAGGGAGGGTTAGAGACAGAGAGGAGGGAGGGTTAGAGACGGAGAGGAGGGAGGGTTAGAGACGGAGAGGAGGGAGGGTTAGAGAGGAGGGAGGGTTAGAGACAGAGAGGAGGGAGGGTTAGAGAGGAGGGAGGGTTAGAGACGGAGAGGAGGGAGGGTTAGAGACAGATTGGTGCATTCAACTTATGATAGCCAGTCGGACAACCACTTCTTCTTTTTTTTTAATGGGAGGGTGTGGTAGGGAGGGGGCAGAAGGATTACTTTATCCTATCCCAGGTATTCCTTAAAGAGGTGGGGTTTCAAGTGTCTCTGGAAGGTGGTCAGTGACTCCGCTGTCCTGTCGTCGTGGGGGGAGCTTGTTCCACCATTGGGGTGCCAGAGCAGCGAATAGCTTTGACTGGGCTGAGCGGGGAACTGTGAGGGGGGCTAGCAGACCAGAGTTGGATGAACGTAGTACCCTCGTTTGGGTGTAGGGGTCTGATCAGAGCCTGAAGGTAAGGAGGTGCGTTCCCCTCACAGCTCCGTGAGGCAAGAACCATGGTCTTGTAGTAGATGCAAGCCTCAACTGGAAGCCAGTGGAGTGTGCAGAGTAGCTGGGTTACATGAGAGAACTTGGGAAGGTTGAACACCAGATAGGCTGCAGCGTTCTGGATAAGTTGTAGGGGTTTAATGGCACAGGCAGGGAGCCCAGCCAACAGCGAGTTGCAGTAATCCATACGGGAGCTTTCTGTGTAAGGTAGGGTCGTACTCTGCGAATGTTGTAGAGCATGAACCTGCAGGATCGGGTCACCGCTTTGATGTTAGTGGAGAAACGACAGGGTGTTGTCCAGGGTCACGCCAAGGTTCTTTGCACTCTGGGAGGAGGACACAATGGAGTTGTCAACCATGATGGCGAGATCATGGAGCGGGCAGTCCTTCCCGGGAGGAAGAGCAGCTCCGTCTTGCCGAGGTTCAGCTTGAGGTGGTGATCCGACATCCACACTGATATGTCTGCCAGACATGCAGAGATGCGATTCGCCACCTGGTTATCAGAAGGGGGAAAGGAGAAAATTAATTGTGTGTTGTCTGCGTAGCAATGATTTGAGAGACCATGTGAGGATATGACAGAGCCAAGTTACTTGGTGTATAGAGAGAATAGGAGAGGGCCTAGAACTGAGCCCTGGGGGACACCAGTGGTGAGAGCACGTGGTGCGGAGACAGATTCTCGCCACGCCACCTGGTAGGGAGTGACCTGTCAGGTAGGACGCAATCCAAGAGTGAGCAGCGCCGGAGATGCCCAACTCGGAGAGGGTGGAGAGGAGGATCTGATGGTTCACAGTATCAAAGGCAGCAGATAGGTCTAGAACAGGGTTCTTCAATTCCGGTCCTGGAGGGCCGAAACACCTCTGTTTTTCATCCTCTCCTTCTAATCAGGGGCTAATTCAGACCTGGGACACCAGGTGAGTGCAATTAACTACCAGGTAGAAATAAAAAACAGAAGTGTTTCGCCCTCCAGGACCGGAATTGAAGAACCCTGGTCTAGAAGGATAAGAGCAGAGAGAGTTAGCTTTAGCAGTGCAGAGAGCCTCCGTGACACAGAGAAGAGCAGTCTCAGTTGAATGACCAGTCTTGAAACCTGACTGGTTTGGATCAAGAAGGTCATTCTGAGAGAGATAGCAGGAGAGTTGGCTAGAGACGGCACGCTCAAGAGTTTTGGAGAGAAAAAAAAGAAGGGATACTGGTCTGTAGTTGTTGACATCGGAGGGATCGAGTGTAGTTTTTTTAGGAGGGGTGCAACTCTCGCTCTCTTGAAGACGGAAGGGACATGGCCAGCAGTCAAGGATGAGTTGATGAGCGAGGTGAGGTAAGGGAGAAGGTCTCCGGAAATGGTCTGGAGAAGAGAGGAGGGGATAGGGTCAAGCGGCAGGTTGTTGGGCGGCCGGCCGTCACAAGTCGTAAGATTTCATCTGGAGAGAGAGGGGAGAAAGAAGTCAAAGCATAGGGTAGGGCAGTGTGAGCAGGACCAGCAGTGTCATTTGACTTAACAAACGAGGATCGGATGTCGTCAACCTTTTTTCAAAATGGTTGACGAAGTCATCCACAGAGAGGGAGGAGGAGGAGGATTCAGCAGGGAGGAGAAGGTGGCAAAGAGCTTCCTAGGGTTAGAGGCAGAGGCTTGAAATTTAGTGGTAGAAAGTGGCTTTGGCAGCAGAAACAGAGGAAGAGAATGTAGAGAGGAGGGATTGAAAAGATGACAGGTTCGCAGGGAGTCTAGTTTTCCTCCATTTCCGCTCGGCTGCCAGGAGCCGTGTTCTGTGAGCTCGCGATGAGTCGTCAAGCCACGGAGCAGGAGGGGGAGGACCGAGCCGGCCGGGAGGATAGGGGACATAGAGAGTCAAAAGATGCAGAAAGGGAGGAGAGGAGGCAGAATCAGGAGATCGGAGGGAGAAGGATTTAGCAGAGGGAAGAGATGATAGGATGGAAGAGGAGAGAGTAGCGGGAGAGAGAGAGCGAAGGTTGCGATGGCACATTACCATCTGAGTAGGGGCAGAGTGAGTAGTGTTGGAGGAGAGCGAGAGAGAAAAGGATACAAAGTAGTGGTCGGAGACTTGGAGGGGAGTTGCAGTGAGATTAGTAGAAGAACAGCATCTAGTAAAGATGAGGTCAAGCGTATTGCCTGCCTTGTGAGTAGGGGGAACGGTGAGAGGGTGAGGTCAAAAGAGGAAAGGACTGGAAAGAAGGAGGCAGAGAGAAATGAGTCAAAGGCAGACGTAGGGAGGTTAAAGTCACCCAGAACTGTGAGGGGTGAGCCATCCTCAGGAAATGAACTTATCAAGGCGTCAAGCTCATTGATGAACTCTCCAAGGGAACCTGGAGGGCGATAAATGATAAGGATGTTAAGCTTGAATGGGCTAGTGACTGTGACAGCATGGAATTCAAATGAGGAGATAGACAGATGGTTCAGGGGGGAAAATAGAAAATATCCACTTGGGAGAGATGAGGATTCCTGTGCCACCGCCGCGCTGACCAGATGCTCTCTGGGTATGCGAGAACACATGATCAGACGAGGAAAGAGCAGTAGGAGTAGCAGTGTTTTCTGTGGTAATCCATGTTTCCGTCAGCGCCAAGAAGTCGAGGGACTGGAGGGTGGCATAGGCTGAGATAAACTCTGCCTTGTTGGCTGCAGAACGGCAGTTCCAGAGGCTGCCGGAGACCTGGAACTGCACGCGGGTCGTGCATTCAGGGACCACCAGATTAGAGTGGCAGCAGCCACGCAGTGTGAAGCGTTTGTATGGCCTGGGCAGAGAGGAGAGAACAGGGATAGACAGACACATAGTTGACAGGCTACAGAAAAGGCAACAATAATGCAAAGGAGATCGGAATGAAATTAACTAAACATCTGGGAAAGCGAGAGAGCGGGGCCTCCCTCACTTACGTTTCACTGAAACTCTCAAATATAACTCTCCCAACTTCCACTTTAGAAATTATAATTGTTGTAAACTACACGGTTCAATGTTTTCTAGGAATAGACTCTAACTTAGTTTATTCAGCTAGCTAACTTGGTACAGTATTCTTCCGTGAAAACCGCCTAGGGCCGCCATGCCATAGCTAACTAGCATGCTAGCTTCCAATAACACGGTTTAGCACCAATACTCGGTTACAACAAACTACCAATAGTGTGTTAACACGCTAAACGGATCATTCGTGTCCGTGTCTAACGTTGTGTAAAGTTTTGGGGTTAGTTTTGACAGTTTTAGTGAGTACGTCGTCAACTTATTCAGCCAGTTAGTTAGTTAGTTAGCTAGAATAGTTAGCATAGCCATTGCTCTCTGTCAACGAACCAACCCCTCCTCCCACGGTATGAAACACACAGAGAGAACCAAGCTAACGTTAACTAGTCACCCATGTCTTGAATTCCTTTGAACGACTCTGGTTACCCGTATGTAAAAATACATGTAGGTTATAACTTACCCTTAGTAGCTACTGTTAGCTAGTTAAGTGTAAAGCTAGCTACTGAATCGACTCAGCCAGTTCGCGTCTGTTCGCTAGGTCGTTCCAGCTATTGTTTAGTAGCTATCCAGGTAGCAACAAGCTAGCTACATTTCGAGTACAGTAGCTACTAACTACCTAACGTTAACGCTTCAGATAATGAGGTTAGAAAAACAGCTGAATGGTAGGTAGCTAGCTGGCATAATTACAGGTGCTCTTCATTACAGGTAATGTCTCTAGGCTGTAGGCCAAGGATGTTGGATGTGTAATTCCAAACCTTACTGTTCTGATGTCAGGCATCAATATCAACCACCTCTGGTTCTCGCCTGGTCCCAGATCTGTTTGTGTGTTGGATCAGGTTTGTCTGTCTGTATGTCCTGTCCTAACCGTCCTCCTGTCTGTCCCCCAGAGTGAGCGTCTTCATTCCGACCTGATCATCTGCGTCGTCATCGCCGTCCTCTACTTCGCCGTCCACGTCAGCACCATGTTCATCGTTCTGCAGGTACAGAACAGTAGAGCTCTGCCACGTTCTGCAGGTACAGAACAGTAGAGCTCTGCCACGTTCTGCAGGTACAGAACAGTAGAGCTCTGCCACGTTCTACAGGTACAGTGGGGTTCCCTCTGCCTACCAGGTGTACACCTGATCACCATATCTTGCAGTTGTGCCCTTGAGCAAGGCACTAAACTGCTTTGGTGGCGTTGCAGTGTTCCTGGTTTCCAACCTCTTGGTGTGTTTGTGTGTGTGTCTCGGGCAGTTGAGCTGAAAGCAAAATGCCTGATAAGAAAATTTGACAAAGTATAATTTTTCTTCTATCACATGATTAACATATTTAACTCATCTCTCTCTCCTTCCCCTTCTCTCTCTCTCCTTCTCTCTCTCCTTCTCTCTCTCTCTCTCTCTCTCTCTCTCTCTCTCTCTCTCTCTCTCTCTCTCTCTCTTCTCTCTCTCTCTCTCTCTCTCTCTCTCTCTCTCTCTCTCTCCTTCTCTCTCTCTCTCTCCTCCCTCCCTCTCTCTCTCCTTCTCTCCTTCTCTCTCTCTCTCTCTCTCTCTCTCTCTCTCTCCCTCCCTCCCATCCCTGTATACCATCCCAGCCGTTCCTGAGCTATGTGCTGTACTCTCTACTGGGGGCCGTGGGCCTGCTAACACACTACCTGCTGCCACAAGTCCGCAAGCAGCTGCCCTGGTACTGCTTCTCACACCCACTGCTCAAGACCAAGGAGTACTACCAGTTCGAGGTCAGAGGTCAGTCACCCCAAATACCAAACTGGATTGGTGGAAATTGTCTTTCCTGCTGTCAGTAAAAATATTAGGGGCCAGTTTACCTGACCTAGATTAAGCCTATCCAGGACCACAACGCATGTTCAATGGCGTATCATTTCAAAGTGCTTTTAGGTCCAGGAGTAGGCTTAGTCTGGGGAACTAGTCCAATGTGTAATAGTTTATTATCACAACATAGCAGAGTGGCTAACTGACTGACCCAAACCCTTTGTTTGTTTGTTTTGTAGGCGTGGCCCATGTGATGTGGTTTGAGAAGCTCCATGTGTGGCTGTTGTTCTTCGAGAAGAATATTCTGTATCCCCTGGTCATCCTCAACGTGCTGAGTGGCAGCGCCAGGGAACTGGCCAGTCCCAGGAAACTGGACACTGAGTGAGTCCTGTACCTGTTCTTTATCTGAAATGCTACCCTATACTCTAGCGTACTGCTTGTGACCAGGGCTCATAGGACGCTATATAGGGAATGGAGGAGAGGTCTTCAAGGGTCCAAAAAGTTGGACCTGTTACGAAATAGATACGCGATATGATTTTTAAAAAAGCGGTACCTGAGCATCAAGTCTAGGTCCAAAATTCTCCTTAACAGCTTCTACCCCTAAGCCATAAGACTGCTGAACAATTAATCAAATGGCCGCCCGGACTATTTACATTGACCCCCCCCCCCCTTTGTTTTTACACTTCTGCAACTTGCTGTTTATTATCTATGCATAGTCACTTTACCTCTACCTACATGTACTATTACCTTGACTAACCTGTACCCCCGCACATTGACTCGGTACCGGTACCCCCTGTATATAGCCTCATTATTGTTATTTTATTGTGTTACTTTGTATTTAATTTTTTACTTCAGTTTATTTAGTAAATATTTATTGAACTGCATTGTTGGTTAAGGGCTTGTAAGTAAGCATTTCACGGTAAGGTCTACACCTGTTGTATTCGGCGCATGTGACAATAACAGCGCCGGAGCGCCGGAGAAGATGGCTGCCGTTTTACAGCCCTCTAACCAATTGAACTATTATGTGTGTTTTTCCGCGTTATTTGTAATTTATTTTGTACATAATGTTTCTGCCATCGTCTCTTATAACCAAAAAGAGCTTCTGGATATCAGGACAGCGATTACTCACCTCGCATTGGACGAAGATTTTTTCTTCAACGAGGCGACGCAAGGATATCCTACAAACACCCGACAAGGCCCAAATCCCTGTCATTCGCGTGAGGAAGAGACGGAGATATCGCGACGCAGATCCGGTGCCTTGTAAGGATCCGACGGCGAGAGTAAACTGCCTCTCCCATCAATCCCTATTAGCCAACGTTCAAGCTTTTGAGAATAAAATGGACGATTTAAGATTACGGGTTATCCTACCAACGGACATTAAAAACTGTAATATCTTATGTTTCACGGAGTCGTGGCTGAACGACAACAATGATAACATTCAGCTAGCAGGCTATACGCTACATCGACAGGACAGAACGGCAGACTCTGGTAAGACAAGGGGTGGCGGTCTGTGTATATTTGTAAACAACAGCTGGTGCACAAAATCAAATACTAAGGAAGTCTCGAGGTTTTGCTCGCCTGAGGTAGAGTATCTTATGATAAGCTGTAGACCACACTATTTACAAAGAGAGTTTTCATCTATATTTTTCATAGCTGTCTATTTACCACCACAAACCAATGCTGGCATTAAGATTGCACTGAATGAGTTGTACAAGGCCATTAATCAACAGGAAAACGCTCATCCAGATGCAGCGCTCCTAGTGGCCGGGGACTTTAATGCAGGGAAACTTAAATCCGTTCTACCTAATTTCTACCAGCATGTTAAATGTGCAACCAGAGGAAAAAAACTCTAGACCACCTTTACTCCACACACAGAGACGCATACAAAGCTCTCCCTCGCCCTCCATTTGGCAAATCTGACCATAACTCTATCCTCCTGATTCCTGCTTATAAGCAAAACTGGAAGCAGGAAGCACCAGTGATTCGGTTAATAAAAAGTGGTCAGATGACGCAGATGCTAAGCTACAGGACTGTTTTGCTAGCACAGACTGGAACATGTTCCGGGATTCTTCAGACAGCATTGAGGAGTACACCACATCAGTCACTGGCTTCATCAATAAGTGCATCGATGATGTCGTCCCCACAGTGACCGTACGTACATACCCCAACCCAGAAGCCATGGATTACAGGAAACATCCGCACTGAGCTAAAGGGTAGAGCTGCCGCTTTCAAGGAACGGGACTCTAACCCGGACGCTTATAAGAAATCCCGCTATGACCTCCGACGAACCATCAAACAGGCAAAGAGTCAATACAGGTCTAAGATTGAATCATACTACACTGGCTCTGACGCTCGTCGGATGTGGCAGGGCTTGAAAACTATTACAGACTACAAAGGGAAGCACAGCCGCGAGCTGCCCAGTGACACAAGCCTACCAGACAGGCTAAACCACTTCTATGCTCGCTCGAGGCAAGCAACACTGAAGCATGCATGAGAGCACCAGCTGTTCCGGATGACTATGTGATCACGCTCTCCGTAGCCGATGTGAGTAAGACTTTTAAGCAGGTCAACATTCACAAGGCCGCAGGGCCAGACGGATTACCAGGACGTGTACTCCGAGCATGTGCTGACCAACTGGCAAGTGTCTTCACTGACATTTTCAACATGTCCCTGACTGGAGTCTGTAATACCAACATGTTTCAAGCAGACCACCATAGTCCCCGTGCCCAAGAACTCTAAGATAACCTGCCTAAATGACTACCGACCCGTAGCACTGACGTCTGTAGCCATGAAGTGCTTTGAAAGACTGGTCATGGCTCACATCAACAGCATAATCCCAGAAACCCTAGACCCACTCCAATTTGCATACCGCCCCAACAGATCCACAGATGATGCAATCTCTATCGCACTCCACACTGCCCTTTCCCACCTGGACAAGAGGAACACCTACGTGAGAATGCTATTCATTGACTACAGCTCAGCATTCAACACCATAGTGCCCTCTAAGCTCATCACTAAGCTAAGGATCCTGGGACTAAACACCTCCCTCTGCAACTGGATCCTGGACTTCCTGACGGGCCGCCCCCAGGTGGTAAGGGTAGGTAACAACACATCTGCCACACTGATCCTCAACACGGGGCCCCTCAGGGTGCGTGCTCAGTCCCCCTCCTGTACTCTCTGTTCACCCATGACTGCATGGCCAGGCACGACTCAACACCATCATTAAGTTTGCCGACTGACACAACAGTGGTAGGCCTGATCACCGACAACGATGAGACAGCCTATAGGGAGGAGGTCAGAGATCTGGCCGTGTGGTGCCAGGGGGACAACAACCTCTCCCTCAACGTGACCAAGACAAAGGAGATGATTGTGGACTACAGGAAAAAAAAAGAGGACTGAGCACGCCCCCATTCTCATCGACGGGGCTGTAGTGGAACAGGTTGAGAGCTTCAAGTTCCTTGGTGTCCACATCACCAACCAACTATCATGGTCCAAACACACCAAGACAGTCGTGAAGAGGGCACGACAAAGCCTATTCCCCCTCAGGAGACTAAAAAGATTTGGCATGGGTCCTCAGATCCTCAAAAAATTCTACAGCTGCACCATCGAGAGCATCCTGACTGGTTGCATCACCGCCTGGTATGGCAACTGCTTGGCCTCTGACCGCAAGGCACTACAGAGGGTAGTGCGTACGGCCCAGTACATCACTGGGGCAAAGCTTCCTGCCATCCAGGACCTCTATACCAGGCGGTGTCAGAGGAAGGCCCTCAAAATTGTCAAAGACTCCAGCCACCCTAGTCATAGACTGTTCTCTCTGCTACCGCACGGCCAAGCGTACTGAGTGCCAAGTCTAGGTCAAAAGACTTCTCAACAGCTTCTACCCCCAAGCCATAAGACTCCTGAACAGCTAATCATGGCTACCCGGACTATTTGCACTGCCCCCCACCCCATCCCTTTTACGCTGCTGCTACTCTGTTAAGTATTTATGCATAGTCACTTTAACTCTACCCACATGTACATATTACCTCAACTACCTCAACTAGCCGGTGCCCCCGCACATTGACTCTGCAACGGTACCCCCCTGTATATATAGCCTCCCTACTGTCACTTTATTTGACTTCTGCTCTTTTTTCTCAACACTTTTTTTTGTTGTTGTTTTATTCTTACTTTTTTGTTTAAAATAAATGCACTGTTGGTTAAGGGCTTGTAAGTAAGCATTTCACGGTAAGGTCTACACCTGTTGTATTCGGCGCATGTGACAATAAAAAACATTTGATTTGATTTTATGGCTCCGAGACAGGATTGTGTCGAGGCACAGATCTGGGTATGGGTACGATAACATTTCTGCAGCATTGAAGGTCTCCAAGAACACAGGAGCCTCCATTCTTAAATGGAAGAAGTTTGGAACCACCAAGACTCTTCCTAGAGCTGGCCGTCCAGCCAAACTGAGCAATCGGGGGGAGAAGGGCTTTGGTCAGGGAGGTGACCAAGAACCTGATGGTCACTCTGACAGAGCTCCAGAGTTCCTCTGTAGAGATGGGAAAACCTTCCAGAAGGACAACCATCTCTGCAGTACTCCACCAATCAGGCCTTTTATGGTAGAGTGGCCAGATGGAAGCCACTCCTCAGTAAAAGGCACATGACAGCCCGCTTGGAGTTTGCCAAAAGGCACCTAAAGGACTCTCAGACCATAAGAAACAAGATTCTCTGGTCTGATGAAACCAAGATTGAATTCTTTGGACTGAATGCCAAGAGTCACGTCTGGAGGAAACCTGGCACCATCCCTACGGTGAATCATGGTGGTGGCAGCATCATGCTGTGGGGATGTTTTTCAGCGGCAGGGACTGGGAGACTAGTCAGGATCGAGGGAAAGATGAACGGAGCAAAGTACAGAGAGATCCTTGTTCCAGAGCGACTTACAGTTAGTGGGCGCATACAATTATAAAAAAAAAATGTTTTCCTTCTTCATACTCTCCTCTCCTCTCCTGTGACACAGATAGCAAGCTCACACAGTTCTCATCACCTCACACACATTAACAGAGGACGGGTCCAGTCGGTAAATCAATTTTAATTGCACATACCCGAGACCCGTGCCAATTATATCAGAGGCGATCCCAGACAAAAGTCAGGACACGGGTCGGATCTGGTTATTTTCAGGTCTGTTGGACCCGTGAAGACCCCTAGAATGTTCTGTATCGGATCTGGTTATTTTCAGGTCTGTTGGGCCCTTGAAGACCCCTAGAATGTTCTGTAGCTCCTTTACATCTGCATTCCCTGTTCTCTGTCTCATCATTAACCAGCAGGTAGTTGAAATCAGCTTGTAATCTGGTTTTAGTGACTTCATTCGCCCGCTGGGTAGTTGAACAAATACAGTCTTGTCATAAAGTCCCCTCTTCTTATCTCTCTTTTCCCTCTCTCCACCCCCCCCTCTCTCTCTCCTCCCCCCTCCTCTCTTTCCCTCTCTCCAACCCCCCTCCTCTCCCTCCCTCCCCCCTCCTCTCTCCTCTCTCAACCCCCTCTCCTCTCTCTCTCCTCCCCCCTCCCCTCTCTCCCTCTCTCCAACCCCCTCCCCTCTCTCTCCAGGGTTGGAGCGTTGATGATAACAGTGGCAGGTCTGAAGCTACTTCGTTCCTCCTACAGTAGCCCCACCTACCAGTACATCACAGTACTCTTCACCGTCCTCTTCTTCACCTTCGACTACCGCAACCTCTCGGAGACCCTGCTGCTGGACCTCTTCCTCATGTCCATCGTCTTCAGCAAGGTGAGGGGAACTGAGAGAGAGAGAGAGAGAGAGCTGACACCTGGGTCGTGTTTATTAGGGCACACAATGTTTATTAAAAGTAGTCCACTGGTCGATAGGCTGTTGGTCGACCAAGATTTTCTTTAGTCACTACAGACCCCCTGGTTCTATTCCAGGCTGTATCACAGCCGGCCGTGATTGGGAGTCCCATAGGGCGGCGCACAATTGGCCCAGCGTCTTCCGTGTTTGGCCGGTGTAGGCCGTCATTTGTAAATAAGAATTTGTTCTTAACTGACTTGCCTAGTTAAATAAAGGTTAAATTAAATAAATACAAATAAAGTGGCAAATGTATAAAAAATAAAATGATGGCCCATGAGACACGTCTGATTCCCTCCTGTCTGATTGGTCGAATCCATTGCGGAGGCAGCGGCGATCGCACACCAGGATCACCAGTAGTACATTCACCGTTATTTACCATTTCTCATCTACAATGTTTGTTTGGTTACGGTCATTTCTGTTCATGCATTCAATATATTATTATTATTATTATTATTATTACAGTCTTACTGTTGTCATTGTCAGAGTGGACACTTTGTTTGCAGAGTCACAACCGACCAATCAAACCTCGGCTACACTTGTGAGGAAAAAGTTTTGGTTTATTTCATTCCATTTATGAGTTGTGAATTTATTCATTGTCTTTTGTTTGGAGCGCTCCTGTCAATCTTGAGTAAGGACACGCACCTGAATACGTATAGAAGTAGGACTAGTCTACCTGGCCTGCAGTCAAATGTAGGCCTATAAATGTGCCCATTTGGGGATCTGATACTATTTCTGATTGTCTTAACTCATCATCACTGTGGAGCTTCTCAAAGTAATTTTTTATTCGCATCAAACAGCAAGTAAACAAAGTCTGTTTTTACATCCATTGATAATGACAATAGTTCCTCAACGTAGCCTATTAGAAAAATCTTTCCAGCTCTCTCCCTTTCGATAACCACTCAGCATGAAAGGGGGGAAAAAATGTCATGCTCTGATCCGATGGAAACGTCATAAAATAGGCCTACCTGATTACTTCTTATCCCTTGCCCAAATAGCCTACAGCTGTGTCTGTCTGTCCAGAGCTCACTGGCTCGGAAAACTGAGGGCCCAGAATATTTGATACAATGTTGCAAGTTTGTTAGCACAAGCTTTGGCCAGACCAAGTTAATACAATATTTGATACAATGTTTCAAGTTCCTTGCAGACAGGCCATGTGTAGCCAATGTGATTTATAGGATTTTTTTTTTTCGACAGGATATTTTCAACCTGGAGGCTGCAATGTTTTTATTTGTTGGCTTTATGTAGGCAATTTTTACATAGTTGGAAATAGAAGTTAGATTTGTATCATTTGGATTAACCACATGACATTTGAATTTGAGGCATGAAGACTTTATTATAAATGAAATAAACTTGTTCCACGAAAATGTGCGTATGAAAATCATAACCGGCACGCACGCAGATCAGCAGAAATGGTAGGATAACTTGGCACTCCAAATGGAAAAGGTTTCTGATTTCTGATCGAATGGTGTAACCTATTAATGGCAACTTCAGGAGCGTAACGGCAGAATCTGCGAAGGGCAACAGCAGCGGGTCGGGAACAGTTCCTTTTTTTTATTTTCTGGTTTCTGGCTCCCTCTTTTTTTGTAATTTGTAATTTGTGTGTCCGTTTATTTTTATCTCAGTGCTTAAAGCATCAGACAAACTCAGTAGCCTACAGATAGTTGATTTTATTCAAACTTAGGGTGTGTCAATATATGGAAAAATACACGTTTTAACATTTCGACCAATCAATTGGTCGACAGAACAGATGACTCTTGGTCGACCAAGATTTTTTTTTTGTCGGGGGACAACCCTAATTAAAAGCCTTATTGCCATTTGTCATGGTATATCAAGAAGAGCGAAGTGATACTTCCAATAGATAGAACAGTAAACAAGTTATCATACCCATGGTATATTGTCTGATATGCACACGGCTGGAATGCTGTTTTAGCCAATCAGGATCCTCTTCCTCATGTCCACCGTCTTCGTCAGTTGACGCTGCATTTTCCCCTGACACCTGGTCTGTATACTACAGTGAGGGAAAAAAGTATTTGATCCCCTGCTGATTTTGTACGTTTGCCCACTGACAAAGACATGATCAGTCTATCATTTTAATGGTAGGTTTATTTGAACAGTGAGAGACAGAATAACAACAAAAAAATCCAGAAAGACGCATGTCAAAAATGTTATAAATTGATTTGCATTTTAATGAGAGAAAAAAGTATTTGACCCCTTCTCAATCAGAAAGATTTCTGGCTCCCAGGTGTCTTTTTATACAGGTAACGAGCTGAGATTAGGAGCACACTCTTAAAGGGAGTGCTCCTAATCTCAGTTTGTTACCTGTGTAAAAGACACCTGTCCACAGAAGCAATCAATCAATCAGATTCCAAACTCTCCACCATGGCCAAGACCAAAGAGCTCTCCAAGGATGTCAGGGACAAGATTGTAGACCTACACAAGGCTGGAATGGGCTACAAGACCATCGCCAAACAGCTTGGTGAGAAGGTGACAACAGTTGGTGCGGTTATATGCAAACGGAAGAAACACAAAAGACCTGTCAATCTCCCTCGGCCTGGGGCTCCATGCAAGATCTCACCTCGTGGAGTTGCAATGATCATGAGAACGGTGAGGAATCAGCCCCGAACTACACGGGAGGATCTTGTCAATGATCTCAAGGCAGCTGGGACCATAGTCACCAAGAAAACAATTGGTAACACACTACGCCGTGAAGGACTGAAATCCTGCAGCGCTCTCAAGGTCCCCCTGCTCAAGAAAGGACATATACAGGCCCGTCTGAAGTTTGCCAATGAACATCTGAATGATTCAGAGGAGAACTGGGTTTAAGTAATTGTGGTCAGATGAGACCAAAATTGAGCTCTTTGGCATCAACTCAACTCGCCGTGTTTGGAGGAGGAGGAATGCTGCCTATGACCCCAAGAACACCATCCCCACCGTCAAACATGGAGGTGGAAACATTATGCTTTGGGGGTGTTTTTCTGCTAAGGGGACAGGACAACTTCACCGCATCAAAGGGACGATGGACGGGGCCATGTACCGTCAAATCTTGGGTGAGAACCTCCTTCCCTCAGCCAGGGCATTGAAAATGGGTTGTGGATGGGTATTCCAGCATGACAATGACCCAAAACACACGGCCAAGGCAACAAAGGAGTGGCTCAAGAAGAAGCACATTAAGGTCCTGGAGTGGCCTAGCCAGTCTCCAGACCTTAATCCCATAGAAAATCTGTGGAGGGAGCTGAAGGTTCGAGTTGCCAAACGTCAGGCTCGAAACCTTCATGACTTGGAGAAGATCTGCAAAGAGGAGTGGGACAAAATCCCTCCTGAGATGTGTGCAAACCTGGTGGCCAACTACAAGAAACATCTGACCTCTGTGATTGCCAACAAGGGTTTTGCCACCAAGTACTAAGTCATGTTTTGCAGAGGGGTCAAAGACTTATTTCCCAAAATGCAAATCAGTTCATAACATTTTTGACATGCGTTTTTCTGGATTTTGTTTTTTGTTATTCTGTCTCTCACTGTTCAAATAAACCTTCCATTAAAATTATAGACTGATCATGTCTTTGTCAGTGGGCAAACGTAGAAAATCAGCAGGGGATCAAATACTTTTTTCCCTCACTGTATATTATACAATGTACAGCTGGGCTATTCAGTTACACTGGTCCAGCTGGGCTATTCAATTACACTGGTCCAGCTGGGCTATTCAGTTACACTGGTCCAGCTGGTTTATTCAGTTACACTGGTCCTGCTGGGCTATTCAGTTACACTGGTCCAGCTGGGCTATTCAGTTACACTGGTCCAGCTGGGCTATTCAATTACACTGGTCCAGCTGGGCTCAGTTGGTAGAGCACTTTCAACACCAAGGGTCATGGGTTCGATTCCTGCTGACACAAGGACTGTGCTTAATTTCAGGAAGATCTGCCCTCTTTTACTCCCCTTCGTAGATTTGATGGGATTGGATTTTGTGCAAGCATTACGGCAGGAAACTGGGTAGAGCCAAGCATTACGGCAGGAGACTGGGTAGAGCCAAGCATTACGGCAGGAGACTAGGTAGAGCCAAGCATTACGGCAGGAGACTGGGTAGAGCCAAGCATAACGGCAGGAGACTGGGTAGAGCCAAGCATTACGGCAGGAGACTAGGTAGAGCCAAGCATTACGGCAGGAGACTGGGTAGAGCCAAGCATTACGGCAGGAGACTAGGTAGAGCCAAGCATTACGGCAGGAAACTGGGTAGAGCCAAGCATCACGGCAGGAAACTGGGTAGAGCCAAGCATTACGGCAGGAGACTGGGTAGAGCCAAGCATTACGGCAGGAGACTGGGTAGAGCCAAGCATTACGGCAGGAGACTAGGTAGAGCCAAGCATTACGGCAGGAGACTGGGTAGAGCCAAGCATTACGGCAGGAGACTGGGTAGAGCCAAGCATTACGGCAGGAAACTGGGTAGAGCCAAGCATCACGGCAGGAAACTGGGTAGAGCCAAGCATTACGGCAGGAGACTGGGTAGAGCCAAGCATTACGGCAGGAGACTGGGTAGAGCCAAGCATAATGGCAGGAGACTGGGTAGAGCCAAGCATTATGGCAGGAGACTAGGGTAGAGCCAAGCATTACGGCAGGAGACTAGGTAGAGCCAAGCATTACGGCAGGAGACTAGGTAGAGCCAAGCATTACGGCAGGAGACTAGGTAGAGCCAAGCATTACGGCAGGAGACTAGGGTAGAGCCAAGCATTACGGCAGGAGACTAGGTAGAGCCAAGCATTACGGCAGGAGACTAGGTAGAGCCAAGCATTACGGCAGGAGACTGGGTAGAGCCAAGCATTACGGCAGGAGACTGGGTAGAGCCAAGCATTACGGCAGGAGACTAGGTAGAGCCAAGCATTACGGCAGGAAACTGGGTAGAGCCAAGCATCACGGCAGGAAACTGGGTAGAGCCAAGCATTACGGCAGGAGACTAGGTAGAGCCAAGCATTACGGCAGGAGACTGGGTAGAGCCAAGCATAACGGCAGGAGACTGGGTAGAGCCAAGCATTACGGCAGGAGACTAGGTAGAGCCAAGCATTACGGCAGGAGACTAGGTAGAGCCAAGCATTACGGCAGGAGACTAGGTAGAGCCAAGCATTACGGCAGGAGACTAGGTAGAGCCAAGCATTACGGCAGGAGACTGGGTAGAGCCAAGCATTACGGCAGGAGACTAGGTAGAGCCAAGCATTACGACAGGAGACTAGGTAGAGCCAAGCATTACGGCAGGAGACTTGGTAGAGCCAAGCATTACGGCAGGAGACTGGGTAGAGCCAAGCATTACGGCAGGAGGTAGAGCCAAGCATTACGGCAGGAGACTAGGTAGAGCCAAGCATTACGGCAGGAGACCGGGTAGAGCCAAGCATTACGGCAGGAGACCGGGTAGAGCCAAGCATTACGGCAGGAAACTGGGTAGAGCCAAGCATTACGGCAGGAGACTAGGTAGAGCCAAGCATTACGGCAGGAGACTGTAGAGCCAAGCATTACGGCAGGAGACTAGGTAGAGCCAAGCATTACGGCAGGAAACTGGGTAGAGCCAAGCATAACGGCAGGAGACTAGGTAGAGCCAAGCATTACGGCAGGAGACTAGGTAGAGCCAAGCATTACGGCAGGAGACTAGGTAGAGCCAAGCATTACGGCAGGAGACTAGGTAGAGCCAAGCATTATGGCAGGAGACTAGGTAGAGCCAAGCATTACGGCAGGAGACTAGGTAGAGCCAAGCATAACGGCAGGAGACTAGGTAGAGCCAAGCATAACGGCAGGAGACTAGGTAGAGCCAAGCATTACGGCAGGAGACTAGGTAGAGCCAAGCATTATGGCAGGAGACTAGGTAGAGCCAAGCATTACGGCAGGAGACTGGGTAGAGCCAAGCATAACGGCAGGAGACTGGGTAGAGCCAAGCATTACGGCAGGAGACTAGGTAGAGCCAAGCATTACGGCAGGAGACTAGGTAGAGCCAAGCATTACGGCAGGAGACTGGGTAGAGCCAAGCATTACGGCAGGAGACTGGGTAGAGCCAAGCATTACGGCAGGAGACTAGGTAGAGCCAAGCATTACGGCAGGAGACTAGGTAGAGCCAAGCATTACGGCAGGAGACTGGGTAGAGCCAAGCATTACGGCAGGAGGTAGAGCCAGTTGTTTCTGATTCATGGAGGGGGGGAGTGAACGAGGCTAGAGAGAATGAAAGACAGCCCTGGTCTTTATGATATCATGTAAGGGATAATGTATAGAAAATCTGACCAGAGGATGTGTCCTACCTTCCCCCTACCCACATAGGAAAATAAGCTGGCTGGCTAAATATGGCACATTTTACAGAAATATTGATCAATGTGTATTTTCATGGTAAATAAATGTAAGTGTTCTGTGTAGTTCATATGGAGTTAACTCTCTCTCTCTCGTGTCGTGCTGCCGTAGCTGTGGGAGCTATTCTACAAGCTGCGTTTTGTCTACACCTACATCGCTCCCTGGCAGATCACCTGGGGGTCGGCCTTCCACGCCTTCGCCCAGCCCTTCGCTGTGCCTCGTATCCTTTTCACTGTGGTCAGATGAACCCTCCACGTGATCACTACTGTCGGACCTCGTCACATCTAAATGGACAACCATGTTCTTTTACAGGTGTCTCGTTTTCCACAGAACATCTACTAATCAAAAAAGAAAAAGAAAAAAAGATAGATAGATAGATGCTCACACACTGTTGAATGACTTTGTTTTCACATTGATAATGTCTTGGAAGATAATATAGATGTTAATTTAGCTGAATGTAGGACTTGATGTACCTATGATTTGATCTAAGGTTATGTGAAGCTCCTTGACTCCTCGCCCTCTCCCAGACTCTGCCATGCTGTTTGTTCAGGCTGTGGTGTCAGCAGTCCTCTCTACTCCGCTCAACCCATTCCTGGGCAGCGCCATCTTCATCACCTCCTATGTCAGACCCGTCAAGTTCTGGGAGAGAGACTACAAGTAACGAGCTCTCTGATACTAGACTGTCTCTGGCTGAAGTCACTGTCTTGTCTGTAGTCAATGCACTCCTCTCTATGTGTCTGTCTCTCTGTCTGTCTCTCTGTCTGTCTCTCTCTGTCTTTCTCTGTGTCTGTCTCTGTCTGTCTGTGTCCGTCTGTAGTCAATGCACTCCTCTCTGTCTGTCTCTCTGTCTGTCTTTCTCTGTGTCTCTGTCTGTGTCTGTCTCTGTCTGTCTGTGTCCGTCTGTAGTCAATGCACTCCTCTCTGTCTGTCTGTCTGTCTCTCTGTCTGTCTTTCTCTGTGTCTGTCTCTGTCTGTGTCGGTCTGTCTGTCTGTAGTCAATGCACTCCTCTCTGTCTGTCTGTCTCTCTGTCTGTCTTTCTCTGTGTCTGTCTCTGTCTGTCTGTAGTCAATGTACTCCTCTCTGTCTTTCTCTGTGTCTGTCTCTGTCTGTGTCTGTGTCTGTCTGTGGTCATTTTTCTCCTCTATGGTAGATGTGTTTGTTGGTAGTTTCTGTCTGAGTGAGTTTCTGATTTGTTGTCTATTGCAGCACTAAGAGAGTGGATCACTCCAACACCAGACTGGCTTCTCAGCTGGACAGAACCCCAGGTGGGTGCAATCTCTCTTATCCAGAGAGACTTACAGTCAGCGCATTCATCTTAAAATAGCTAGATGAGACCACCACATATCAATTTTTTTTTTTTTGGGGGGGGGGTAGATCAGCTTAATATTGCAGATAGATTGTATCTTCTATCAATGTAATTGTCTGCATCACTTCCAATCCCCCATGTTTATATATATATATATATATATATATATATATATATATATATATATATATATATATATATATATATATATATATATATATATATATATACATACATGCATGCATGCATGCATGCATGCATGCATGCATGCATGCATATCCTTTAAAAAAAATATATATATTCCCCTTTATTACTTTCCAACCCCACCATCCCCTCCCTACTTTTTTTTTTTAATATTTTTATTTATTTAACCTTTATTTAACCAGGTAAGCCAGTTGAGAACAGGTTCTCATTTACAACTGCGACCTGGCCAAGATAAAGCAAAGCAGTGCGATAAAAACAACAACACAGAGTTACATATGGGGTAAACAAAACATAAAGTCAGAAATACAACAGAAAATATATATACAGTGTGTGCAAATGTAGCAAGTTATGGAGGTAAGGCAATAAATAGGCTATAGTGCAGAATAATTACAATAGTATTAACACTGGAATGCTAGATGTGCAAGAGATTATGTGCAAATAGAGATACTGGGGTGCAAAAGAGCAAAATAAATAACAATATAGGGATGAGGTAGTTGGGTGGGCTAATTTCAGATGGGCTGTGTACAGGTGCAGTGATCGGTAAGGTGCTCTGACAACTGATGCTTAAAGTTATTGAGGGAGATAAGAGTCTCCAGCTTCAGAGATTTTTGCAATTCGTTCCAGTCATTGGCAGCAGAGAACTGGAAGGAGTGGCGCCAAAGGAGGTGTTGGCTTGGGAATGACCAGAGAGATATACCTGCTGGAGCGCAGACTACGGGTGGGTGCTACTATGGTGACCAATGAGCTAAGATAAGGCGGGGATTTGCCTAGCAGTGATTTATAGATGGCCTGGAGCCAGTGGGTTTGACGACGAACATGTAGTGAGGACCAGCCAACAAGAGCGTACAGGTCACAGTGGTGGGTAGTGTATGGGGCTTTGGAGACAAAACGGATGGCACTGTGATAGACTACATCCAATTTCCTGAGTAGAGTGTTGGAGGCTATTTTGTAAATGACATCGCCGAAGTCAAGGATCGGTGGATAGTCAGTTTTACGAGGGCATGTTTGGCAGCTGAGTGAAGGAGGCTTTGTTGCGAAATAGGAAGCCGATTCTAGATTTAACTTTGGATTGGAGATTCTTTATGTGAGTCTGGAAGTTGAGTTTACAGTCTAACCAGACACCTAGATATTTGTAGTTGTCCACATACTCTAGGTCAGACCCGTCGAGAGTGGTGATTCTAGTCGGGTGGGCGGGTGCTAGCAGCGTTCGATTGAAAAGCATGCATTTAGTTTTACTAGTGTTTAAGAGCAGTTGAAGGCTACTGAAGGATTGTTGTATGGCATTGAAGCTCGTTTGGAGGTTTGTTAACACAGTGTCCAATGAAGGGCCAGATGTATACAAAATGGTGTCGTCTGCGTAGAGGTGGATCTAAACTAGTGAACAACAATGCTTAGGCCTCTACTTCCAGCTTATACTTACTATATACATTTTATGGACACGGTCAATTTTACAATAATTATATTTTGTTCGTTTTTTCTCCTGAACTTCTTCTACTCTCAACCACATATCTTAGTAAGCCCATGTTCTTCAGTAAGAAGCCATCAGCAATGTCAGTGCTAGGAAGAAACGACAAGTGGGAGTGTTAGTTCAGATTTCACTTTTCATTTCATAAAACGTTCATTTCAATTTGATCTACTAGTCTAATCTATCAACTGCTATTACTCTAATCTAGAGTATTACCAAACGTTTTCCTACCAGTAGTTGCTGATCTTCTCACCTTCAGCTTGCTACACGATTCAGATATTTTGGTTGAAAAAAACTATTTGGAGACAGGCAGCAATTACTTTCCCCATCTTGAAGTTAATTCCTCCATTCTTCCATTCCTCCATTCCTCCTTCCCTCCATTCCCTCCATTCCTCCTTCCCTCCATTCCCTCCATTCCTCCTTTCCTCCTTTCCTCCATTCCTCCATACTTCATTCCCTCCTTCCCTCCATTCCTCCTTCCCTCCATTCCTCCATACTTCCTTCCCTCCATTCCTCCTTCCCTCCATTCCTCCTTCCCTCCATTCCCTCCATTCCTCCTTCCCTCCATTCCTCCTTCCCTCCATTCCTCCATACTTCATTCCCTCCATTCCTCCTTCCCTCCATTTCTCCTTCCCTCCATTCCTCCATTCCTCCTTTCCTCCATCCCTCCATTCCTCCATTCCTCCATTCCTCCATACCTCCTTCCCTCCATTCCTCCTTCCCTCCATTCCTCCTTCCTCCATTCCCTCCATTCCTCCTTCCCTCCATTCCCTCCATTCCTCCTTCCCTCCATTCCTCCTTCCCTCCTTTCCTCCTTCCCTCCATTCCTCCTTCCCTCCATTCCTCTATACTTCATTCCCTCCATTCTTCCTTCCCTCCATTTTTTCCTTCCCTCCATTCCTCCTTCCCTCCATTCCTCTATACTTCATTCCCTCCATTCTTCCTTCCCTCCATTTTTTCCTTCCCTCCATTTTTTTTCCTTCCCTCCATTCCTCCTTCCCTCCATTCCTCCTTCCCTCCATTCCTCCATTCCTCCTTCCCTCCATTCCTCCTTCCCTCCATTCCTCCATTCCTCCTTCCCTCCATTCCTCCATTCCTCCATTCCTCCATTCCTCCTTTCCTCCATCCCTCCATTCCTCCATTCCTCCTTACCTCCTTCCCTCCATTCCTCCTTCCCTCCATTCCCTCCATTCCTCCTTCCCTCCATTCCCTCCATTCCTCCTTCCCTCCATTCCTCCTTCCCTCCATTCCTCCTTCCCTCCATTCCTCTACTTCATTCCCTCCATTCTTCCTTCCCTCCATTTTTTCCTTCCCTCCATTCCTCCTTCCCTCCATTCCTCCTTCCCTCCATTCCTCTATACTTCATTCCCTCCATTCTTCCTTCCCTCCATTTTTTCCTTCCCTCCATTTTTTCCTTCCCTCCATTCCTCCTTCCCTCCATTCCTCCATTCCTCCTTTCCTCCATTCCTCCTTCCCTCCATTCCTCCTTCCCTCCATTCCTCCTTCCCTCCATTCCTCCATTCCTCCATACCTCCTTCCCTCCATTCCTCCTTCCCTCCATTCCTCCTTCCCTCCATTCCTCCATACCTCCTTCCCTCCATTCCTCCTTCCCTCCATTCCTCCTTCCCTCCATACCTCCTTTCCTCCATTCCTCCATTCCTCCATTCCTCCTTCCCTCCATTCCTCCTTCCCTCCATTCCTCCTTCCCTCCATTCCTCCATCCCTCCATTCCTCCATTCCTCCTTCCCTCCATTCCTCCATTCCTCCATACCTCCTTCCCTCCATACCTCCTTCCCTCCATACCTCCTTCCCTCCATTCCTCCTTCCCTCCATTCCTCCTCCAGGTTCTGATGACAACAACCTGAACTCTATCTTCTATGAGCACCTGACGCGCTCCCTGCAGCACAGCCTGTGTGGGGATCTGCTGCTGGGCCGCTGGGGCAACTATGGGACAGGGGACTGCTTCATCCTGGCTTCAGACTACCTCAACGCCCTGGTTCACCTGGTGGAGATCGGCAACGGACTGGTCACCTTCCAGCTCCGAGGACTGGAGTTCAGAGGTCAGGAGGCGGAGGGAGTCGCAAAATAAACTAAACTCGCTAGCTAAATATCTCTCCTTCCTCCTGAAGTGTGCACTTGTTCCCTGTTCCCCACAAATTTAAAAGCATTGGATTGTTGTAGGCGTGGCCTAGACAGAGCTTCCATTTACCGGTCATGGAAGTGAACAAGTGCACACGGGAGAAAGGACAGATCATTGGGACGCAACCGAGGTCTTGTAGACGTCTAGGAGAAATAAGACTTTGAAGTGGCTACAGATGGTACACGTTCTATCATGATGTGAATAGGGTTTCTTACAATTCTCTCAGGGCCTGATTCAGACTTGAGACTATCGAGCGCAATTCTGACTGATGCTTCAATCATTAATTGATGTCAATGGGAGACTTTCACAAACATTTGAGTTAAGCCTGCAGATCTCAAGTCATGAGTGTTTCTGAAGCCGTCCTGTCGCTGTTAGGGTTAGGTTATAGAGTTTATGAAGCGTGTTTCTGAAGCCGTCCCGTCTCCCCCCCAGGTACGTACTGCCAGCAGAGGGAGGTGGAGGCCATTACGGAGGGGGTGGAGGAGGATGAGAGCTGCTGTTGCTGTGAGCCAGGCCACCTGCCCCATATCCTGTCCTTCAACGCGGCCTTCGGACAGCGCTGGCTGGCCTGGGAGGTGCTGGTCACCAAGTACGTCCTGGAGGGCTACAGCATCACGGACAACAGCGCGGCCTCCATGCTCCAGGTGTTCGACCTCAGACGCATCCTGACTACTTACTACGTCAAGGTGAGTGGGAGGGACTGGCTTGTTAGTCTGTTGTTTTTATCTGTGATATACAGAGGGTTGCGGCATTTCTAAACTGGGGTAGCAGGTAGCTTGGAGGTAAACCGGAGGGTTATCGGTTCGGATCCTGTGTTATTACAGATGTCCTACTGCCCTTGAGAAATGTACTAAACCCCTAAACTTGCCTTCACTACCTGCTTCCTGTCTCCAGGGGATCATATACTATGTGATAGCCTCTACCAAACTGGAGGAGTGGCTGGCCAATGAGACGATGAGGGAGGGGCTGAAGGCCTGTGGAGAGCGGAACTACGTGGACCTGGACCCGACCTTTAACCCCAACATAGACCAAGACTACGACCACCGCCTGGCTGGTATCTCCAGGGACTCCTTCTGCCAGGTCTACCTGGGCTGGATCCAGTACTGCAACTCCCGACGGCCCAAGGTAGGGGCAGGGGCTGATTTTTATTCATAAATATTTCTGTAAATGCCTTTTTAGACGGAGCACAAAAGCACACACACATTTCCTTCAGGCAATATGTCCTTTTGTATGTTTGTGGTGAGAGAATTGAATCACAGTTTGGACATCTGAAGAAGAAGATTAAAATAAAACAACTTCTAATACAACTAACATAAACATGAATACTTCTACCACTATTGATATGCTCATGTCTTTTATTTCATTTGAACCATCCCTCCTCTCTAAACTATCCATCTCTCCTCTGAACCTCCTCTCTAAACTATCCATCTCTCCTCTGAACCTCCTCTCTAAACTATCCATCTCTCCTCTGTACCTCCTCTCTAAACTATCCATCTCTCCTCTAAACCTCCTCTCTAAACTATCCATCTCTCCTCTGAACCTCCTCTCTAAACTAACCATCTCTCCTCTGAACCTCCTCTCTAAACTATCCATCTCTCCTCTAAACCTCCTCTCTAAACTATCCATCTCTCCTCTGAACCTCCTCTCTAAACTATCAATCTCTCCTCTAAACCTCCTCTCTAAACTATCCATCTCTCCTCTAAACCTCCTCTCTAAACTATCCATCTCTCCTCTGTACCTCCTCTCTAAACGATCCATCTCTCCTCTAAACCTCCTCTCTAAACTATCAATCTCTCCTCTAAACTATCCATCTCTCCTCTGAACCTCCTCTCTAAACTATCCATCTCTCCTCTGAACCTCCTCTCTAAACTATCCATCTCTCCTCTGAACCTCCTCTCTAAACTAACCATCTCTCCTCTAAACCTCCTCTCTAAACTATCCATCTCTCCTCTGAACCTCCTCTCTAAACTATCCATCTCTCCTCTGAACCTCCTCTCTAAACTATCCATCTCTCCTCTAAACCTCCTCTCTAAACTATCCATCTCTCCTCTAAACCTCCTCTCTAAACGATCCATCTCTCCTCTAAACCTCCTCTCTAAACTATCAATCTCTCCTCTAAACTATCCATCTCTCCTCTGAACCTCCTCTCTAAACTATCCATCTCTCCTCTGAACCTCCTCTCTAAACTATCCATCTCTCCTCTGAACCTCCTCTCTAAACTATCCATCTCTCCTCTGAACCTCCTCTCTAAACTATCCATCTCTCCTCTAAACCTCCTCTCTAAACGATCCATCTCTCCTCTAAACCTCCTCTCTAAACTATCAATCTCTCCTCTAAACTATCCATCTCTCCTCTGAACCTCCTCTCTAAACTATCCATCTCTCCTCTGAACCTCCTCTCTAAACTATCCATCTCTCCTCTGAACCTCCTCTCTAAACGATCCATCTCTCCTCTAAACCTCCTCTCTAAACGATCCATCTCTCCTCTAAACCTCCTCTCTAAACTATCAATCTCTCCTCTAAACTATCCATCTCTCCTCTGAACCTCCTCTCTAAACTATCCATCTCTCCTCTGAACCTCCTCTCTAAACTATCCATCTCTCCTCTGAACCTCCTCTCTAAACGATCCATCTCTCCTCTAAACCTCCTCTCTAAACTATCCATCTCTCCTCTGAACCTCCTCTCTAAACTAACCATCTCTCCTCTTAACCTCCTCTCTAAACTATCCATCTCTCCTCTAAACCTCCTCTCTAAACTATCCATCTCTCCTCTGAACCTCCTCTCTAAACTAACCATCTCTCCTCTGAACCTCCTCTCTAAACTATCCATCTCTCCTCTGAACCTCCTCTCTAAACTATCCATCTTAACCTCCTCTCTAAACTATCCATCTCTCCTCTGAACCTCCTCTCTAAACTATCCATCTTAACCTCCTCTCTAAACTATCCATCTCTCCTCTTAACCTCCTCTCTAAACTATTCATCTCTCCTCTAAACCTCCATCTCTCCTCTGAACCTCCTCTCTAAACTAACCATCTCTCCTTCTAATCTCATCTCCTTTGCAGCCTCTGGACAGTGAGAAGGACTCTTCCCTGGTGTTGCTGTGCTTCGGCCTGTGTGTGCTGGGCAGGAGAGCACTGGGGACCGCTGCACACCACATGTCTAGGTGAGACTGACTGTCTGTCACTGCGGAGTAGTGTTGCAAAATTCAGGTTTTCCAGAAATCCCTCCTGATTCGGGGAATCTTCCAACCAGGATTTCAGAGAAACCTGGGAATTTTTGAAAAGTGACTGGAATTTTGCAACCATAGTGCAGTGTGTAACAGACAGGGATACATCAGTATCTCTGCTCATCACATAGAGGATGTGGCCTTTCTAATTAATACATTTGGTGATTTCCTGAGACAGTAGCTGTGTTCGAATACTCATACTAACCATAATATTTGTGACTTAAATTGAGTATGCAGTATGCTTATTGGTCATAGTATGGATATAGTTAGTATGCTAAAAGTTCCCGGATGTCGTACTACATTCGCCGAAATACGAAGTATACATGTATTTTATTCCATTTGAACCATCTCTCCTCTAAACTATCCATCTCTCCTCTAAACCTCCTCTCTAAACTATCCATCTCTCCTCTGAACCTCCTCTCTAAACTATCCATCTCTCCTCTGAACCTCCTCTCTAAACTATCCATCTCTCCTCTGAACCTCCTCTCTAAACTATCCATCTCTCCTCTGAACCTCCTCTCTAAACTATCCATCTCTCCTCTAAACCTCCTCTCTAAACTATCAATCTCTCCTCTAAACTATCCATCTCTCCTCTGAACCTCCTCTCTAATGGCGGAAAATATGCAGCCGAAGTCTGACGAGAACTAATTATGACAAATGTTAAGAAATGTTGAGCAATGTAATAAAGTAATAACATTTCAAAGAAGTTAAGTTACGTTGGCTGACAGTTTGTTAGTTTGTTACCCTTACGAACTGCATAGCATATCATTACAGCAGTTGCTTGTATGTTAGCTAGCTACCTAACGTTAGTTGGCTACTAAAAGATGGAACTTGCCAGTATATTAACTATATGCTATCTAACTAACTACCCAACGTTTATTCAATTGATTATTCACGTCATTCTTAGCTTAGCTAAGTGGTATAGTCGTTGTGCATTCTCAATGGACATTGTTAATGAAATCGTAAAATGTCTAGCTAGTCATTTGTTATGCTAACAAGCTAGCAAGAGGTTGCATAGCAACAGCATCAACTTCCGGTACACAGGCGAAGTGCTAGTACACTCAACTGAAAGGATAATGTTTGATTACAGTATACTATAATGAACTAATAGTATGTAGTATATACTCATTAAGTATGTAGTGTACAGTGTGGTAGTGTACAGTGTGGTAGTGTACAGTGTGGTAGTGTACAGTATGTACTATGGGTATTCCAACACAGCTATTTTGTTTTTGAGTTTTTTAATATTTTGTTACCATTTCATGACTTGTGTGTCCCTCTCCCCTGTGTCCCTCTCCCCTGTGTCCCTCTCCCCTTTCCTCTGGTCCCTCTCCTGGTCTTCTCCCCCTGTGTCCCTCTCCCTGTGTCTCTCTCCCTCTGTGTCTCTTTCTCTCCCCTTGTCCTCTTGTGTCCCTCTCCCCTGTGTCCCTCTCCCCTGTGTCCCTCTCCCCTGTGTCCCTCTCCCCTGTGTCCCTCTCCCCTGTGTCCCTCTCCCCTGTGTCCCTCTCCCCTGTGTCGCTCTCCCCTGTGTCCCTCTCCTCTACCCAGTAACCTGGAGTCTTTCCTGTATGGGCTCCACGCTCTGTTCAAGGGAGACTTCCGGATCTCCTCGGTGAGAGATGAGTGGGTCTTTGCCGACATGGAACTCCTGAGGAAGGTGGTGGTGCCTGGGATCCGCATGTCACTCAAACTACACCAGGTGAGAGTTACCTGGGATACGCATGTCACTCAAACTACACCAGGTGAGAGTTACCTGGGATCCGCATGTCACTCAAACTACACCAGGTGAGCGTTACCTGGGATCCGCATGTCACTCAAACTACACCAGGTGAGCGTTACCTGGGATACGCATGTCACTCAAACTACACCAGGTGAGCGTTACCTGGGATCCCCCCCCGCATGTCACTCAAACTACACCAGGTGAGAGTTGCCTGGGATCCGCATGTCACTCAAACTACACCAGGTGAGAGTTACCTGGGATACGCATGTCCTCAAACTACACCAGGTGAGAGTTACCTGGGATCCGCATGTCACTCAAACTACACCAGGTGAGAGTTACCTGGGATACGCATGTCACTCAAACTACACCAGGTGAGAGTTACCTGGGATACGCATGTCACTCAAACTACACCAGGTGAGAGTTACCTGGGATACGCATGTCACTCAAACTACACCAGGTGAGAGTTACCTGGGATACGCATGTCACTTAAACTACACCAGGTGAGAGTTACCTGGGATCCGCATGTCACTCAAACTACACCAGGTGAGCGTTACCTGGGATCCGCATGTCACTCAAACTACACCAGGTGAGAGTTACCTGGGATACGCATGTCACTCAAACTACACCCAGGTGAGAGTTACCTGGGATACGCATGTCACTCAAACTACACCAGGTGAGAGTTACCTGGGATACGCATGTCACTCAAACTACACCAGGTGAGAGTTACCTGGGATACGCATGTCACTCAAACTACACCAGGTGAGAGTTACCTGGGATACGCATGTCACTCAAACTACACCAGGTGAGAGTTACCTGGGATCCGCATGTCACTCAAACTACACCAGGTGAGAGTTACCTGGGATACGCATGTCACTCAAACTACACCAGGTGAGAGTTACCTGGGATACGCATGTCACTCAAACTACACCAGGTGAGAGTTACCTGGGATACGCATGTCACTCAAACTACACCAGGTGAGAGTTACCTGGGATACGCATGTCACTCAAACTACACCAGGTGAGAGTTACCTGGGATACGCATGTCACTCAAACTACACCAGGTGAGCGTTACCTGGGATACGCATGTCACTCAAACTACACCAGGTGAGCGTTACCTGGGATACGCATGTCACTCAAACTACACCAGGTGAGAGTTACCTGGGATCCGCATGTCACTCAAACTACACCAGGTGAGAGTTACCTGGGATACGCATGTCACTCAAACTACACCAGGTGAGAGTTACCTGGGATACGCATGTCACTCAAACTACACCAGGTGAGCGTTACCTGGGATACGCATGTCACTCAAACTACACCAGGTGAGCGTTACCTGGGATCCGCATGTCACTCAAACTACACCAGGTGAGAGTTACCTGGGATACGCATGTCACTCAAACTACACCAGGTGAGCGTTACCTGGGATCCGCATGTCACTCAAACTACACCAGGTGAGCGTTACCTGGGATCCGCATGTCACTCAAACTACACCAGGTGAGCGTTACCTGGGATACGCATGTCACTCAAACTACACCAGGTGAGAGTTACCTGGGATACGCATGTCACTCAAACTACACCAGGTGAGAGTTACCTGGGATACGCATGTCACTCAAACTACACCAGGTGAGAGTTACCTGGGATACGCATGTCACTCAAACTACACCAGGTGAGAGTTACCTGGGATACGCATGTCACTCAAACTACACCAGGTGAGAGTTACCTGGGATACGCATGTCACTCAAACCACACCAGGTGAGGGCGGCTCCATCTGTACTAGCTGTTTGAGTAGGACAGGGAAACCTGTTCCATGTCAACTCTGTATTGCTCTAGTTAAGTCTCAACCAAAACCCCTATAGTGGTTTACTTTTGCCTTTCCTACAGAACGTTTTCCTCTGGGGTGCTATTGACCCAAAAGGTGTCCCATAAATGAACAGAAATATTGTCCAGTAACCACCTCATTGGACTTCCATAGTGTATCTTTAAGTAACTCTCTCCTCTCTCTTTCTCTCCCAGGACCATTTCACATCTCCAGATGAGTATGACGAACCAGTGGTTCTGTTCCAGGCCATCTCGTCTCACCAGCAGAACCTGGTGATCGCCCACGAGGGTGACCCGGCCTGGCGCAGCGCCGTGCTCTCCAACTCGCCCTCACTACTCGCCCTGCGCCACGTCCTGGACGAGGGAACCAATGAGTACAAGATCATCATGCTCAACAGACGATACCTCAGCTTCAGGGTCATCAAGGTGCGACAGACCTGGTGACAGAGGAGAAAGGAGGCCAGGACAGAGCTTAGGAAGGAGAGAGAGAGAGAGAGAGAGAGAGGGAGAGCGAGAGACAGAGAGAAGAGAGAGAGAGAGAGAGAGAGAGAGAGAGAGAGCGAGGGAGCGAGAGATGGGAGGCCAGGACAGAGCTTAGGAAGAAGAGGAGAGAGAAGGGAGGCCAGGACAGAGCTTAGGAAGAAGAGGAGAGAGATGGGAGGCCAGGACAGAGTTTAGGAAGGAGAGGAGAGAGAGAGAGAGAGAGAAAGGAGGCCAGGACAGAGCTTAGGAAGAAGAGGAGAGAGAGAGAGAGAAGGGAGGCCAGGACAGAGCTTAGGAAGAAGAGGAGAGAGAGAGAGAAGGGAGGCCAGGACAGAGCTTAGGAAGAAGAGGAGAGAGATGGGAGGCCAGGACAGAGCTTAGGAAGAAGAGGAGAGAGATGGGAGGCCAGGACAGAGCTTAGCAAGGAGGGGAGAGAGATGGGAGGCCAGGACAGAGCTTAGCAAGGAGGGGAGACCACGAGAGAGAGCGAAGGGGAGGCCAGTGTTGACCAACGTCAGCAGAAGCCTGAACCAGAGGAAGTACTGAAAGAAACATGCGGGGGAAAGATACATTAAATAGGATGAGAGGAGAGGGAGGAAACCAGCTGTTGATTAGGCATAAACAAGACTTTGCTCAACTTCTCATGTTGTCATTTATACTGTACATTCATGAACTTCAGGCAGTGAGCTTTAAGGATATGTGATGTGTTACACAATGGGACTATAGAATGAAGTAGTTTTTTTAAACTGTATGAACTATCTGAATTGATTCTGTGATCGTCCTCCTGCAGGTGAATAAGGAGTGTGTCCGTGGTCTGTGGGCGGGACAGCAGCAGGAGCTGGTGTTCTTACGGAACAGGAACCCGGAACGCGGAAGCATCCAGAACGCCAAACAGGCGCTACGCAACATGATCAACTCCTCATGTGACCAGCCCATTGGATACCCCATCTACGTGTCGCCCCTGACTACGTCCTATTGCAACTCCCACACACAGCTAGGTCACATCCTGGGAGGACCAATCAGCATCGGGAATATAAGGAACTTCATCGTCAGTACCTGGCACAGGTAGGATTCTGGGTATGTCCCAATTTATCTTTCCTCCCTCCCAAAGTGTACACTTGTTCACTTCCCTTCACTAATTGAAAAAGCAATGACTGGTATAAGAATATTGGTGGAAACTCCCATTTAACCCATGCCTCTACCAAGCCAATGCTTTTAGATTTGTGGGAAGCAGTGAAGGAGTGAAGCAGTGAAGGAGTGTACACTTCAGGAGGAAGGAAATATTATTGAGACGCACCCCCCCCCTCTCTAAAATGTATTCTAGGGAGTTAACTTGCCACTGTGGTTCTGCTTGCTTTTTGGGGGTCTTGACCTGGTTACTTTAAAACACTGTGCTTGCTTTTTGGGGTGTTGGCCTGGTTACTGTAAAACACTGTGCTTGCTTTATGGGGTGTTGGCCTGGTTACTGTAAAACACTGTGCTTGCTTTATGGGGTGTTGGCCTGGTTACTGTAAAACACTGTGCTTGCTTTATGGGGTGTTGGCCTGTACTGTAAACAGTGCTTGCTTTATGGGGTGTTGGCCTGGTTACTGTAAAACACTGTGCTTGCTTTATGGGGTGTTGGCCTGGTTACTGTAAAACACTGTGCTTGCTTTATGGGGTGTTGGCCTGGTTACTGTAAAACACTGTGCTTGCTTTATGGGTGTTCTTTCTGTAAAACACTGTGCTTGCTTTATGGGGTGTTGGCCTGGTTACTGTAAAACACTGTGCTTGCTTTTTGGGGTGTTGGCCTGGTTATTGTAAAACACTGTGCTTGCTTTATGGGGTGTTGGCCTGGTTACTGTAAAACACTGACACCTGTTGATGTATTTCTGTCATTATTTGTGCCAGTGGGGTGTCACTGTGTTCTCTCTGAATGTTCCTTCTGTAATCCAACCACAGTTAGAGCAATGGACTTTACTTAATAGGTTTATTAGTCAGGTTCAATGCACATTAGTCAACGATTCTGTAAATGTGCCAGATTTAGCCAGCCGGATGATCTCGCTTGCTCTCTCGATCTGTTCCCCCCATCTCTCTCTTACTCTCTCTTTCCACCTGTCGCTCACTTCCCTCCCCCATCTCTCTCTCTCTCTGTCTGTTCCCCCTCCCTCCTTCCCCCTCTCTCTCCTTCTCTCTCTCTCTCCCCCCCCCCCTCTCTCTGTTCCCTCCTCACCCCCCCCGCTCTCTAGATTGCGTAAGGGCTGTGGTGCTGGCTGTAACAGTGGTGGGAACATTGAGGACTCTGATGCAGGGGGCTTGTCCTGTGCCAGTGGTAACGGGACAGGGCTGAGCGGTGACTCCCAGCAGAGCTCGGTGTCCCAGGGGGGGCTGTCTGGACCGGCCGCTCCCCTGGCCTACCAGCCACACAATATGGGTGAGGACCACCACCACATACATCACCATGGACACCACCACCAGGGCTGGGGTGAGTCCTTTTCAATTCTGAAATTTAAAAGGAATTTCCTGAATTAACTGAAAATAAACAAATCTCTAAAACAAAAAACTGTGTGCCACTTGACCAGTTTGTTATTGAAGAATTCTGATGTGTTCCCATCTGACCTGGTGATCTTCTCTCCTCTCCATACAGGCACCAACTAACCTGTATCTCTCTTGTCCTCTCCATACAGGCACCAACTAACCTGTATCTCTCCTGTCCTCTCCATACAGGCACCAACTAACCTGTATCTCTCCATACAGGCACCAACTAACCTGTATCTCTCTTGTCCTCTCCATACAGGCACCAACTAACCTGTATCTCTCCTGTCCTCTCCATACAGGCACCAACTAACCTGTATCTCTCCATACAGGCACCAACTAACCTGTATCTCTCCTGTCCTCTCCATACAGGCACCAACTAACCTGTATCTCTCCATACAGGCACCAACTAACCTGTATCTCTCCATACAGGCACCAACTAACCTGTATCTCTCCTGTCCTCTCCATACAGGCACCAACTAACCTGTATCTCTCCTGTCCTCTCCATACAGGCACCAACTAACCTGTATCTCTCCATACAGGCACCAACTAACCTGTATCTCTCCATACAGGCACCAACTAACCTGTATCTCTCCTGTCCTCTCCATACAGGCACCAACTAACCTGTATCTCTCCATACAGGCACCAACTAACCTGTATCTCTCCTATTCTCTCCATACAGGCACCAACTAACCTGTATCTCTCCTATTCTCTCCATACAGGCACCAACTAACCTGTATCTCTCTTGTCCTCTCCATACAGGCACCAACTAACCTGTATCTCTCCTGTCCTCTCCATACAGGCGCCAACTAACCTGTATCTCTCCATACAGGCACCAACTAACCTGTATCTCTTCTGTCCTCTCCATACAGGCACCAACTAACCTGTATCTCTCCTGTCCTCTCCATACAGGCACCAACTAACCTGTATCTCTCCTGTCCTCTCCATACAGGCACCAACTAACCTGTATCTCTCCTGTCCTCTCCATACAGGCACCAACTAACCTGTATCTCTCCTTTCCTCTCCATACAGGCACCAACTAACCTGTATCTCTCCATACAGTCACCAACTAACCTGTATCTCTCCATACAGGCACCAACTAACCTGTATCTCTCCTGTCCTCTCCATACAGGCACCAACTAACCTGTATCTCTCCTGTCCTCTCCATACAGGCACCAACTAACCTGTATCTCTCCTGTCCTCTCCATCCAGGCACCAACTAACCTGTATCTCTCCTGTCCTCTCCATCCAGGCACCAACTAACCTGTATCTCTCCTGTCCTCTCCATACAGGCACCAACTAACCTGTATCTCTCCATACAGGCACCAACTAACCTGTATCTCTCCTGTCCTCTCCATACAGGCACCAACTAACCTGTATCTCTCCTGTCCTCTCCATACAGGCACCAACTAACCTGTATCTCTCCTGTCCCTCTCCATACAGGCACCAACTAACCTGTATCTCTCCTGTCCTCTCCATCCAGGCACCAACTAACCTGTATCTCTCCTGTCCTCTCCATACAGGCACCAACTAACCTGTATCTCTCCTTTCCTCTCCATACAGGCACCAACTAACATGTATCTCTCCATCCAGGCACCAACTAACCTGTATCTCTCCTGTCCTCTCCATACAGGCACCAACTAACCTGTATCTCTCCTGTCCTCTCCATACAGGCACCAACTAACCTGTATCTCTCCTGTCCTCTCCATACAGGCACCAACTAACCTGTATCTCTCCTGTCCTCTCCATACAGGCACCAACTAACCTGTATCTCTCCTGTCCTCTCCCATACAGGCACCAACTAACCTGTATCTCTCCTGTCCTCTCCATACAGGCACCAACTAACCTGTATCTCTCCTCTCCATACAGGCACCAACTAACCTGTATCTCTCTGTCTCCATCAGGCCAACTATGTCTCTCTCCATCCAGGCACCAACTAACCTGTATCTCTCCTGTCCTCTCCATACAGGCACCAACTAACCTGTATCTCTCCTGTCCTCTCTATCCAGGCACCAACTAACCTGTATCTCTCCTGTCCTCCCATCCAGGCACCAACTAAATCCCTGTATCTCTCTGTCCTCTCCATCCAGGCACCAACCAACCTGTATCTCTCCTGTCCTCCTCCATCCAGGCACCAACTAACCTGTATCTCTCCTGTCCTCTCCATCCAGGCACCAACTAACCTGTATCTCTCCTGTCCTCTCATCCAGGCACCAACTAACCTGTATCTCTCCTGTCCTCTCCATCCAGGCACCAACTAACCTGTATCTCTCCTGTCCTCTCCATCCAGGCACCAACTAACCTGTATCTCTCCTGTCCTCTCATCCAGGCACCAACTAACCTGTATCTCTCCTGTCCTCTCCATCCAGGCACCAACTAACCTGTATCTCTCCTGTCCTCTCCATACAGGCACCAACTAACCTGTATCTCCATCCAGGCACCCATTAACCTGCATCTCTCCTGTCCTCTCCATCCAGGGCACCAACTAACCTGTATCTCTCCTGTCCTCTCCATCCAGGCACCAACTAACCTGTATCTCTCCCTGTCCTCTCCATCCAGGCACCAACTAACCTGTATCTCTCCATCGCACCAACTAACCTGTATCTCTCCATACAGGCACCAACTAACCTGTATCTCTCCTGTCCTCTCCATCCAGGCACCAACTAACCTGTATCTCTCCTGTCCTCTCCATCCAGGCACCAACTAACCTGTATCTCTCCATACAGGCACCAACTAACCTGTATCTCTCCATACAGGCACCAACTAACCTGTATCTCTCCTGTCCTCTCCATACAGGCACCAACTAACCTGTATCTCTCCTGTCCTCTCCATCCAGGCACCAACTAACCTGTATCTCTCCTGTCCTCTCCATCCAGGCACCAACTAACCTGTATCTCTTGCATACAGGCACCAACTAACCTGTATCTCCCTGTCCTCTCCATCCAGGCACCAACTAACCTGTATCTCTCCTGTCCTCTCATCCAGGCACCAACTAACCTGTATCTCTCCTGTCCTCTCCATCCAGGCACCAACTAACCTGTATCTCTCCTGTCCTCTCCATCCAGGCACCAACTAACCTGTATCTCTCCTGTCCTCTCCATCCAGGCACCAACTAACCTGTATCTCTCCTGTCCTCTCATCCAGGCACCAACTAACCTGTATCTCTCCTGTCCTCTCCATCCAGGCACCAACTAACCTGTATCTCTCCTGTCCTCTCCATCCAGGCACCAATTAACCTGTATCTCTCCATCCAGGCACCAGTTAACCTGTATCTCTCCTGTCCTCTCCATCCAGGCACCAACTAACCTGTATCTCTCACTGTTCCTCTCCATACAGGCACCAACTAACCTGTATCTCTCTCCTGTCCTCTCCATCCAGGCATCCACTAATCTGTATCTCTCCTGTCCTCTCCATCCAGGCACCAACAAACCTGTATCTCTCCTGTCCTCTCCATCCAGGCACCAACTAACCTGTATCTCCTGCTCTCCATCAGGCACCAACTAACCTGATCTCTCTGTCCTCTCCATCCAGGCACCAACTAACCTGTATCTCTCCTGTCCTCTCCATCCAGGCACCAACTAACCTGTATCTCTCTGTCCTCTCCATCCAGGCACCAACTAACCTGTATCTCTCCTGTCCTCTCCATCCAGGCACCAACTAACCTGTATCTCTCCTGTCTCTCCATCCAGGCACCAACTAACCTGTATCTCTGTCCTCTCATCCAGGCACCAACTAACCTGTATCTCTCCTGTCCTCTCCATCCAGGCACCAACTAACCTGTATCTCTCCTGTCCTCTCCATCCAGGCACCAACTAACCTGTATCTCTCCTGTCCTCTCCATCTCAGGCACCAACTAACCTGTATCTCTCCTGTCCTCTCCATCCAGGCACCAACTAACCTGTATCTCTCCTGTCCTCTCCATCCAGGCACCAACTAACCTGTATCTCTCCTGTCCTCTCCATCCAGGCACCAACTAACCTGTATCTCTCCTGTCCTCTCCATCCAGGCACCAACTAACCTGTATCTCTCCTGTCCTCTCCATCCAGGCACCAACTAACCTGTATCTCTCCTGTCCTCTCCATCCAGGCACCAACTAACCTGTATCTCTCCTGTCCTCTCCATCCAGGCACCAACTAACCTGTATCTCTCTCCTGTCCTCCTCCATCCAGGCACCAACTAACCTGTATCTCTCCTGTCCTCTCCATCCAGGCACCAACTAACCTGTATCTCTCGTCCCCATCCAGGCACCAACTAACCTGTATCTCTCCTGTCCTCTCCATCCAGGCACCAACTAACCTGTATCTCTCCTGTCCTCTCCATCCAGGCACCAACTAACCTGTATCTCTCCTGTCCTCTCCATCCAGGCACCAACTAACCTGTATCTCTCCTGTCCTCTCCATCCAGGCACCAACTAACCTGTATCTCTCCTGTCCTCTCCATCCAGGCACCAACTAACCTGTATCTCTCCTGTCCTCTCCATCCAGGCACAACTAACCTGTATCTCTCCTGTCCTCTCCATCCAGGCACCAACTAACCTGTATCTCTCCATCCAGGCACCAACTAACCTGTATCTCTCCTGTCCTCTCCATCCAGGCACCAACTAACCTGTATCTCTCCTGTCCTCTCCATACAGGCACCAACTAACCTGTATCTCTCCATCCAGGCACCAACTAACCTGTATCTCTCCTGTCCTCTCCATCCAGGCACCAACTAACCTGTATCTCTCCTGTCCCTCTCCATCCAGGCACCAACTAACCTGTATCTCTCCTGTCCTCTCCATCCAGGCACCAACTAACCTGTATCTCTCCTGTCCTCTCCATCCAGGCACCAACTAACCTGTATCTCTCCTGTCCTCTCCATCCAGGCACCAACTAACCTGTATCTCTCCTGTCCTCTCCATCCAGGCACCAACTAACCTGTATCTCTCCTGTCCTCTCCATCCAGGCACCAACTAACCTGTATCTCTCCTGTCCTCTCCATCCAGGCACCAACTAACCTGTATCTCTCCTGTCCTCTCCATCCAGGCACCAACTAACCTGTATCTCTCCTGTCCTCTCCATCCAGGCACCAACTAACCTGTATCTCTCCTGTCCTCTCCATCCAGGCACCAACTAACCTGTATCTCTCCTGTCCTCTCCATCCAGGCACCAACTAACCTGTATCTCTCCTGTCCTCTCCATCCAGGCACCAACTAACCTGTATCTCTCTCCTGTCCTCTCCATCCAGGCACCAACTAACCTGTATCTCTCCTGTCCTCTCCATCCAGGCACCAACTAACCTGTATCTCTCCTGTCCTCTCCATCCAGGCACCAACTAACCTGTATCTCTCCTGTCCTCTCCATCCAGGCACCAACTAACCTGTATCTCTCCTGTCCTCTCCATCCAGACACCAACTAACCTGTATCTCTCCTGTCCTCTCCATCCAGGCACCAACTAACCTGTATCTCTCCTGTCCTCTCCATCCAGACACCAACTAACCTGTATCTCTCCTGTCCTCTCCATCCAGGCACCAACTAACCTGTATCTCTCCTGTCCTCTCCATCCAGACACCAACTAACCTGTATCTCTCCTGTCCTCTCCATCCAGGCACCAACTAACCTGTATCTCTCCTGTCCTCTCCATCCAGGCACCAACTAACCTGTATCTCTCCTGTCCTCTCCATCCAGGCACCAACTAACCTGTATCTCTCCTGTCCTCTCCATCCAGGCACCAACTAACCTGTATCTCTCCTGTCCTCTCCATCCAGGCACCAACTAACCTGTATCTCTCCTGTCCTCTCCATCCAGGCACCAACTAACCTGTATCTCTCCTGTCCTCTCCATCCAGGCACCAACTAACCTGTATCTCTCCTGTCCTCTCCATCCAGGCACCAACTAACCTGTATCTCTCCTGTCCTCTCCATCCAGGCACCAACTAACCTGTATCTCTCCTGTCCTTCCATCCAGGCACCAACTAACCTGTATCTCTCCTGTCCTCTCCATCCAGGCACCAACTAACCTGTATCTCTCCTGTCCTCTCCATCCAGGCACCAACTAACCTGTATCTCTCCTGTCCTCTCCATCCAGGCACCAACTAACCTGTATCTCTCCTGTCCTCTCCATCCAGGCACCAACTAACCTGTATCTCTCCTGTCCTCTCCATCCAGGCACCAACTAACCTGTATCTCTCCTGTCCTCTCCATCCAGGCACCAACTAACCTGTATCTCTCCTCCTCTCCATCCAGGCACCAACTAACCTGTATCTCTCCTGTCCTCTCCATCCAGGCACCAACTAACCTGTATCTCTCCTGTCCTCTCCATCCAGGCACCAGTTAACCTGTATCTCTCCTGTCCTCTCCATCCAGGCACCAACTAACCTGTATCTCTCCTGTCCTCATCTCAGGCACCAACTAACCTGTATCTCCCCTGTCCTCTCATCCAGGCACCAACTAACCTGTATCTCTCCTGTCCTCTCCATCCAGGCACCAACTAACCTGTATCTCTCCTGTCCTCTCCATCCAGGCACCAACTAACCTGTATCTCTCCTGTCCTCTCCATCCAGGCACCAACTAACCTGTATCTCTCCTGTCCTCTCCATCCAGGCACCAACTAACCTGTATCTCTCCTGTCCTCTCCATCCAGGCACCAACTAACCTGTATCTCTCCTGTCCTCTCCATCCAGGCACCAACTAACCTGTATCTCTCCTGTCCTCTCCATCCAGGCACCAACTAACCTGTATCTCTCCTGTCCTCTCCATCCAGGCACCAACTAACCTGTATCTCTCCTGTCCTCTCCATCCAGGCACCAACTAACCTGTATCTCTCCTGTCCTCTCCATCCAGGCACCAACTAACCTGTATCTCTCCTGTCCTCTCCATCCAGGCACCAACTAACCTGTATCTCCCTGTCCTCTCCATCCAGGCACCAACTAACCTGTATCTCTCCTGTCCTCTCCATCCAGGCACCAACTAACCTGTATCTCTCCTGTCCTCTCCATCCAGGCACCAACTAACCTGTATCTCTCCTGTCCTCTCCATCCAGGCACCAACTAACCTGTATCTCTCCTGTCCTCTCCATCCAGGCACCAACTAACCTGTATCTCTCCTGTCCTCTCCATCCAGGCACCAACTAACCTGTATCTCTCCTGTATCTCTCCATCCAGGCACCAACTAACCTGTATCTCTCCTGTCCTCTCCATCCAGGCACCAACTAACCTGTATCTCTCCTGTCCTCTCCATCCAGGCACCAACTAACCTGTATCTCTCCTGTCCTCTCCATCCAGGCACCAACTAACCTGTATCTCTCCTGTCCTCTCCATCCAGGCACCAACTAACCTGTATCTCTCCTGTCCTCTCCATCCAGGCACCAACTAACCTGTATCTCTCCTGTCCTCTCCATCCAGGCACCAACTAACCTGTATCTCTCCTGTCCTCTCCATCCAGGCACCAACTAACCTGTATCTCTCCTGTCCTCTCCATCCAGGCACCAACTAACCTGTATCTCTCCTGTCCTCTCCATCCAGGCACCAACTAACCTGTATCTCTCCTGTCCTCTCCATCCAGGCACCAACTAACCTGTATCTCTCCTGTCCTCTCCATCCAGGCACCAACTAACCTGTATCTCTCCTGTCCTCTCCATCCAGGCACCAACTAACCTGTATCTCTCCTGTCCTCTCCATCCAGGCACCAACTAACCTGTATCTCTCCTGTCCTCTCCATCCAGGCACCAACTAACCTGTATCTCTCCTGTCCTCTCCATCCAGGCACCAACTAACCTGTATCTCTCCTGTCCTCCCATCCAGGCACCAACTAACCTGTATCTCTCCTGTCCTCTCCATCCAGGCACCAACTAACCTGTATCTCTCCTGTCCTCTCCATCCAGGCACCAACTAACCTGTATCTCTCCTGTCCTCTCCATCCAGGCACCAACTAACCTGTATCTCTCCTGTCCTCTCCATCCAGGCACCAACTAACCTGTATCTCTCCTGTCCTCTCCATCCAGGCACCAACTAACCTGTATCTCTCCTGTCCTCTCCATCCAGGCACCAACTAACCTGTATCTCTCCTGTCCTCTCCATCCAGGCACCAACTAACCTGTATCTCTCCTGTCCTCTCCATCCAGGCACCAACTAACCTGTATCTCTCCTGTCCTCTCCATCCAGGCACCAACTAACCTGTATCTCTCCTGTCCTCTCCATCCAGGCACCAACTAACCTGTATCTCTCCTGTTCCCTCTCCATCCAGGCACCAACTAACCTGTATCTCTCCTGTCCTCTCCATCCAGGCACCAACTAACCTGTATCTCTCTCTGTCCTCTCCATCCAGGCACCAACTAACCTGTATCTCTCCTGTCCTCTCCATCCAGGCACCAACTAACCTGTATCTCTCCTGTCCTCTCCATCCAGGCACCAACTAACCTGTATCTCTCCTGTCCTCTCCATCCAGGCACCAACTAACCTGTATCTCTCCTGTCCTCTCCATCCAGGCACCAACTAACCTGTATCTCTCCTGTCCTCTCCATCCAGGCACCAACTAACCTGTATCTCTCCTGTCCTCTCCATCCAGGCACCAACTAACCTGTATCTCTCCTGTCCTCTCCATCCAGGCACCAACTAACCTGTATCTCTCCTGTCTCTCTCCATCCAGGCACCAACTAACCTGTATCTCTCCTGTATCTCTCCATCCACGCTAACCTTAACCCCTGTCCTCTCCATCCAGGCACCAACTAACCTGTATCTCTCCTGTCCTCTCCATCCAGGCACCAACTAACCTGTATCTCTCCTGTCCTCTCCATCCAGGCACCAACTAACCTGTATCTCTCCATCCAGGCACCAACTAACCTGTATCTCTCCTGTCCTCTCCATCCAGGCACCAACTAACCTGTATCTCTCCATCCAGGCACCAACTAACCTGTATCTCTCCTGTCCTCTCCATCCAGGCACCAACTAACCTGTATCTCTCCTGTCCTCTCCATCCAGGCACCAACTAACCTGTATCTCTCCTGTCCTCTCCATCCAGGCACCAACTAACCTGTATCTCTCCTGTCCTCTCCATCCAGGCACCAACTAACCTGTATCTCTCCTGTCCTCTCCATCCAGGCACCAGTTAACCTGTATCTCTCCTGTCCTCTCCATCCAGGCACCAGTTAACCTGTATCTCTCCTGTCCTCTCCATCCAGGCACCAGTTAACCTGTATCTCTCCTGTCCTCTCCATCCAGGCACCAGTTAACCTGTATCTCTCCTGTCCTCTCCATCCAGGCACCAACTAACCTGTATCTCTCCATCCAGGCACCAACTAACCTGTATCTCTCCTGTCCTCTCCATCCAGGCACCAACTAACCTGTATCTCTCCTGTCCTCTCCATCCAGGCACCAACTAACCTGTATCTCTCCTGTCCTCTCCATCCAGGCACCAACTAACCTGTATCTCTCCTGTCCTCTCCATCCAGGCACCAGTTAACCTGTATCTCTCCTGTCCTCTCCATCCAGGCACCAACTAACCTGTATCTCTCCATCCAGGCACCAACTAACCTGTATCTCTCCTGTCTCTCCATCCAGGCACCAACTAACCTGTATCTCTCCTGTCCTCTCCATCCAGGCACCAACTAACCTGTATCTCTCCTGTCCTCTCCATCCAGGCACCAACTAACCTGTATCTCTCCTGTCCTCTCCATCCAGGCACCAGCTAACCTGTATCTCTCCTGTCCTCTCCATCCAGGCACCAGTTAACCTGTATCTCTCCATCCAGGCACCAGTTAACCTGTATCTCTCCTGTCCTCTCCATCCAGGCACCAGTTAACCTGTATCTCTCCATCCAGGCACCAGTTAACCTGTATCTCTCCATCCAGGCACCAGTTAACCTGTATCTCTCCATCCAGGCACCAGTTAACCTGTATCTCTCCATCCAGGCACCAGTTAACCTGTATCTCTCCATCCAGGCACCAGTTAACCTGTCTCTCTCCATCCAGGCACCAGCTAACCTGTATCTCTCTCCATCCAGGCACCAGTTAACCTGTATCTCTCCATCCAGGCACCAGTTAACCTGTATCTCTCCATCCAGGCACCAGTTAACCTGTCCTCTCCATCCAGGCACCAGTTAACCTGTATCTCTCCATCCAGGCACCAACTAACCTGTATCTCTCCATCCAGGCACCAGTTAACCTGTCTCTCTCCATCCAGGCACCAGTTAACCTGTATCTCTCCATCCAGGCACCAGTTAACCTGTATCTCCCATCCAGGCACCAGTTAACCTGTATCTCTCCATCCAGGCACCAGTTAACCTGTATCTCTCCATCCAGGCACCAGTTAACCTGTATCTCTCCTGTCCTCTCCATCCAGGCACCAGTTAACCTGTATCTCTCCATCCAGGCACCAGTTAACCTGTATCTCCCTCAGGCACCAGTTAACCTGTATCTCTCTCCATCCAGGCACCGTTAACCTGTCCTCTCCATCTAGGCACCAACTAACCTGTCCTCTCCATCCAGGCACCAACTAACCTGTACCTCTCCATCCAGGCACCAGTTAACCTGTATCTCTCCATCCAGGCACCAGTTAACCTGTATCTCTCCATCCAGGCACCAGTTAACCTGTCCCTCTCCATCCAGGCACCAGTTAACCTGTATCTCTCCATCCAGGCACCAGTTAACCTGTCCTCTCCATCCAGGCACCAGTTAACCTGTCCTCTCCATCCAGGCACCAGTTAACCTGTCCTCTCCATCCAGGCACCAGTTAACCTGTATCTCTCCATCCAGGCACCAGTTAACCTGTATCTCTCCATCCAGGCACCAGTTAACCTGTATCTCTCCATCCAGGCACCAGTTAACCTGTATCTCTCCATCCAGGCACCAGTTAACCTGTCCTCTCCATCCAGGCACCAGTTAACCTGTCTCTCTCCATCCAGGCACCAGTTAACCTGTCCTCTCCATCCAGGCACCAGTTAACCTGTATCTCTCCATCCAGGCACCAGTTAACCTGTATCTCTCCATCCAGGCACCAGTTAACCTGTATCTCTCCATCCAGGCACCAGTTAACCTGTATCTCTCCATCCAGGCACCAGTTAACCTGTATCTCTCCATCCAGGCACCAGCTAACCTGTATCTCTCCATCCAGGCACCAGTTAACCTGTATCTCTCCATCCAGGCACCAGTTAACCTGTCCTCTCCATCCAGGCACCAGTTAACCTGTATCTCTCCATCCAGGCACCAGTTAACCTGTATCTCTCCATCCAGGCACCAGTCAGAGCTCCCAGTCGGTCCAGTCTGGTCTGGTGCACCACTCCCCAGCCCGAGCCTCCGTAACCAGCCAGTCCTCATCGTACCGCTATAACAGCAGCCGCCACTCATCTCTCCGTACCTCGGCCACAGGCCTGGAGCCCTGCCGGCGCTCCTCCACCAGCCAGCTGTCCCTCCGCACCCTCCCCACCTCCCTGCAGCTCCGCCTGGGCTCAGGGTCCTCCTCGGACCCCTCCGCCTCCCTCTCCTCCCACAGTATCCCACCCTGTAAGAGACATACCCTAGTGGGCCTGCTGGGGAACGACGGGCTGTGTAGCGCCATGGCTGACCCGCTGGGTCAACACCATCACCACAACCAACACAACCCGGCTCTGTCCACCGTACGACGAGACGACATCTCCTACAGAGTGCAGGTTGGTCAGGAGAAAAACCTAACACTTCGATAGAACTGTCTCTCAGAGGTATTAAAGGGACAGTTCACCTAAACTAGAAAATAAGTTATGTTTCCTTTTCTATAGACTGCTTTCAGGGTAAAGAAACATACAAGTAATTTAGAAATTTGTAGGATGGATACTTTACTTTAGATCAGTGTTTCTCAAATCCAGTCCTCAAGCCCCTTGATAAGTTGAATGAGGTGTTCTTATCCGGGCTATTGAGAAACTGCTTTAGAAAACCAGCAAAGGTAAAATCAAAGTTATTTGACGGTGCTGTTCTGACCAGGTGTGATTTAATGTACCTACCCCACCAGATCGTGGATGTGAGCCAGGTGCTGGAGATCATTAACCTGTCGAAGCGGAAGGAGCTGCAGTGGCCCGACGAGACGGTGAGGCTGAGGGCAGGACGCAGCTGCTGGAGAGACTGGCGCCCCCTGGAGGGCATGGAGGGACATGTAAGTCCCTCTACCCCCCTCATCTCAGTCAAGTTTACAAGAATCACTTCTAGCATTTTTATAAAATTTCAATATATTGATGCTGTATTCAATATTATATTCAGTATTAAATGTATCGATACATATCAAGGAATTACTTTCTGTTCTTACTCACCTCTTATCTCTCGCTCTCTCTTTCCGATTCCTTCATGCTTCCTCCCCTCTGCTGTCTCCGTCACCAACCCTTCTCTCTCTTCCTTCTCTATCTCTCTCTCCCCCCTCTTTCACCAACCCTTCTCTATCTCTCTCTCCCCCCTCCGTCACCAACCCTTCTCTATCTCTCTCTCCCCCCTCCGTCGTCACCAACCCTTCTCTCCAGGTGATTCACCGGTGGGTGCCTTGTAGCCGTGACCTCACCAGCCGCTCCCATATAGACAAGACCATCCTGCTGGTTCAGGTGGATGATAAACTGGTCCCCATCATAGAGACTGGGGTCATAGAGCTGGGAGCCGAGGTCTGACTGGGCCTGAGACAGGATCCCGTTCATTAGGCACCAAACGGACTGAAACAGTCTGAAACGGGGAGGGGCTACCTGGACTTTTCTGTTTTCCGTTGCACAACATTTTGAAACCTGGGGTGTATACGGTCTGCCCTAACGATTACACCCTAGTCCTCCTGGGAGTAACCCAGTCAGAGGTCAGAGGTCAGGGTTCACCTTACTGCAGGCCGAGGAGCAGGCCAGCCTGCAGACAGACCGTGAGGAAAGGAAGATATCCCTTTGTCCTCTCTGTCCTCTGTCGTCTCTCCTCTATCCTCTCCTCCGTGGCCTGGAAACCGAGAAGTGGTCGAGTGGTCGAGGAGTGTGTCAGTTCATTAGTAGGCAAACGGAAGACGGTCCTACCCTCCTCGATAGCTTCCTTTTGGCGAGGAAGCACAAGTGTATCCTACCGCAGAAGAGTTTTGATATCTGCCGCACCCCCCTTTTTGAATCAGCTGTTGTATTATGAGAGGAGAAAAGCACGTTTAAAAACGGCATGCTACTTCTCCCTTTTATCTAGAAAATGTCTTGCATAACTAACTTAATTCTGTTTTTTATCCCTTTACACATTTATTTTGGAATCCACCCCTGTAAACGTCATTTGCCTGATGACACAGGCGAGTAAAAGGGGAGTTTCATACAAGCGCATTTTCGTCCACTTTCCCTCTTCTCGATTACCTTTTGACCTTTTCCAAAAAAGGAGAGGCCGCAGGAGTTTAGCAAATCTTAATTGAGAAAAAGGCCCAAAGCTGCATCCCAAATGGCACCGTATTCTCTAAATAGTGCACTACTTTTGACAAGGCACTACTTATTGCGGTGTCTGTGTGTGGTCAGCGGTTAGTGTAGAGTGCCGTTTAGGACTCTACACTCTATATGTTTGAGGAGAAAAGGAATCCAGGGAAGAGCGACGGTGGAGGAGGCAGATGGCAGTACACACTCTCTATATGTTTGAGGAGAAAAGGAATCCAGGGAAGAGCGACGGTGGAGGAGGCAGATGGCAGTACACACTCTCTATATGTTTGAGGAGAAAAGGAATCCAGGGAAGAGCGACGGTGGAGGAGGCAGATGGCAGTACACACTCTCTATATGTTTGAGGAGAAAAGGAATCCAGGGAAGGGCGACGGTGGAGGAGGCAGATGGCAGTACACACTCTCTATATGTTTGAGGAGAAAAGGAATCCAGGGAAGAGCGACGGTGGAGGAGGCAGATGGCAGTACACACACGAACACACATCTACAGTAACTTGCAAAAGTATTCATACCCCTTGGATTTCTTCCAATTTTATTGTGTTTCAAAGTGCGATTTTAAAATTGATTTCAATTGTCAACAATGTAGTCTAATGTCAAAGTGGAAGAAAAATTCAAACATTTTAAAGAATAATGCACATTTTATAACTAAAATATAGTGTCAAGTATTCAGCCCCTTTGTTTAGGCAAGCTTAAATTAGTTCAGGCTTAACAAATCGCGTAATAAGTTACATGGACTCACTCTGTGTGAAATAATAGGGGTTGAAATTATTTTGGAATGACTAACTCATCCTCTGTCCCCCATACAATATCTGTAATGTCCCTCAGTCAAGTGTTGAATTCACAGATTCAACTACAAAGACCAGGGAGCTTTTCAAAAGCCTCATAAAGAAGGGCTGTGATTGGTAGATGGGTAACGATAACAAATCAGCCATTGAATATCTCTTTAAGCTTGGTCATCTTAATAATTATGCTGTGGGTGATGTATTAAACCACCCAGACACAAAGATACGGTCGTACTTCTGAACTGAGCTGCAGGACAAGAAATGAAACCGTTCAGGGATGTTACCATGAGGCCATTGGTGATTTTAAAACAGTCAAGTTCATTGGCTGTGATGGGAGAAAACTGAGGATGGATCAACAACATTGTAGTGACTCCACAATAATGACCTAAATGACAGTGACAAGAAGAACGCAAATATACAGAATACAAATATTCCAAAACATGCATCTTGTATTCAACAAGGCACTAAAGTAATAGTGTAAACACTTTTTGGCCTAAATGCAAAGCCTTCTGTTTGGGGCAAATACAACACTAAGTAACTAACTGCCTCCTTATTTTCAAGCATGGTGGTGGCTGCATCATGGTATGGGTATGCTTGACATCAGCAAATACTGGGGAGGTTTTTCAGGATGAAAAGAAACAAGGTGGAGCCAAGCACAGGCATAATCCTAGAGGAAAACCTGCTTCATTCTGCTTTACACCTGACTCTGGGAGAGGAATTCACCTAACCTAAAACACAAGGCCAAATCTACACTGGAGTTGCTTACCAAGAAGACAGTGAATGTTCCCGAGTGGCCGAGTTAGTTTTTACTTAAATCTACTTGAAAATGGCTGTCTAGCCAAGATCCCCAACACTTTGACAGAGCTTGAAGAATTATGAAAAGAATAATGGGCAAATATTGCACAATCCAGGTGTGGAAAGCTCTTTAGAGAATTACCCAGAAAGACTCACAGCCGTAATCTTCTGCCAAAGGTGATTCTAACATGTATTGACTCAGGGAGCTGAATACTTATGCAGTCTTAAAAATGTTCAACATTTTCTTCCACTTTGACAGAGTACTTTGCTGACCAAAAATTACAATGAAATCCATTTTTAATTCCACTTTGTAAAACAATAAAATTAATAATTTTTGCAAGGCACTGTATGTGCCTTGCACTGTGTCACATGTTGCATGACAGTAACCCTATTAAGTTGAACATTGCTACCAATGGTAATTCTTATTTTCTATGCATTCCTTTATATTACTTTGACTTGTGTACACAGACTGTACACACACACACACACGTGACACACACACACGTGACACACACTAATGATGACGGTTTGAATTATGATTATGATCACAACTGCGTGTGAGGAAGTTATGTAAAAAACTGCTGTTTTATTTACCTTGTTGGTCTCAAAATAATTTTCCAAAAGAGCCTGGTCCTGAAAGTGGCATATGGTTTCACACATGACAGGACGTGTTGTTGCCAAGACTACAGAGATGCAGAAACTAGTAGTAGTACTAGACACTATTTAGTTTGTCGTCCTTGTCATTCCTATTTGTTTTTGTTTTGGAAGTTGCAAAAAAAAAAAGACATTGCGAGCAGAAAATAACTTGCACTATGATTTTTTTTTTTTTTTACAGTGATGCACTACAATCTTTGAGGTGATATCACATTTATTACAGACTCTTAGTGGCCATGGTTACCGATGCCTTGGGAATTAAAATAATGGATTCATCATTGTTTATTGTTCAGCCATTTTCATATATATATATATATATAGTGAGGGAAAAAAGTATTTGATCCCCTGCTGATTTTGTACGTTTGCCCACTGACACAAAGACATGATCAGTCTATAATTTTAATGGTAGGTTTATTTGAACAGTGAGAGACAGAATAACAACAACTAAAAATCCAGAAAAATGCATGTCAAAAATGTTATAAATTGATTTGCATTTTAATGAGGGAAATAAGTATTTGACCCCTCTGCAAAACATGACTTAGTACTTGGTGGCAAAACCCTTGTTGGCAATCACAGAGGTCAGACGTTTCTTGTAGTTGGCCACCAGGTTTGCACACATCTCAGGAGGGATTTTGTCCCACTCCTCTTTGCAGATCTTCTCCAAGTCATTAAGGTTTCGGGGCTGATGTTTGGCAACTCAAACCTTCAGCTCCTTCCACAGATTTTCTATGGGATTAAGGTCTGGAGACTGGCTAGGCCACTCCAGGACCTTAATGTGCTTCTTCTTGAGCCACTCCTTTGTTGCCTTGGCCGTGTGTTTTGGGTCATTGTCATGCTGGAATACCCATCCACGACCCAGTTTCAATGCCCTGGCTGAGGGAAGGAGGTTCTCACCCAAGATTTGATGGTACATGGCCCCGTCCATCGTCCCTTTGATGCGGTGAAGTTGTCCTGTCCCCTTAGCAGAAAAACACCCACAAAGCATAATGTTTCCACCTCCATGTTTGACGGTGGGGATGGTGTTCTTGGGGTCATAGGCAGCATTCCTCCTCCTCCAAACACGGCGAGTTGAGTTGATGCCAAAGAGCTCCATTTTGGTCTCATCTGACCACAACACTTTCACCCAGTTCTCCTCTGAATCATTCAGATGTTCATTGGCAAACTTCAGACGGCCCTGTATATGTGCTTTCTTGAGCAGGGGGACCATGCGGGCACTGCAGGATTTCAGTCCTTCACGGCGTAGTGTGTTACCAATTGTTTTCTTGGTGACTATGGTCCCAGCTGCCTTGAGATCATTGACAAGGTCCTCCCATGTAGTTCGGGGCTGATTCCTCACCGTTCTCATGATCATTGCAACTCCACGAGGTGAGATCTTGCATGGAGCCCCAGGCCGAGGGAGATTGACAGGTCTTTTGTGTTTCTTCCATTTGCGAATAATCGCACCAACTGTTGTCACCTTCTCACCAAGCTGCTTGGCGATGGTCTTGTAGCCCATTCCAGCCTTGTGTAGGTCTACAATCTTGTCCCTGACATCCTTGGAGAGCTCTTTGGTCTTGGCCATGGTGGAGAGTTTGGAATCTGATTGATTGATTGCTTCTGTGGACAGGTGTCTTTTACACAGGTAACAAACTGAGATTAGGAGCACTCCCTTTAAGAGTGTGCTCCTAATCTCAGCTCGTTACCTGTATAAAAGACACCTGGGAGCCAGAAATCTTTCTGATTGGGGATCAAATACTTATTTCCCTCATTAAAATGCAAATCAATTTATAACATTTTTGACATGCATTTTTCTGGATTTTATTGTTGTTATTCTGTCTCTCACTGTTCAAATAAACCTACCATTAAAATTATAGACTGATCATTTCTTTGTCAGTGGGCAAACGTTCAAAATCAGCAGGGGATCAAATACTTTTTTCCCTCACTGTATACACACATAATATTTTTGTTTTTAATATTTATTACTGTGAACATAGTATTTACATCTGTTTTTCATTTATGGGACAAAGGTTATATAAATGTATCAAGGACCATCGGTTGAAAAACAAGATGCCGAATTTTTGATGGACTGTTTCCCTATTTAACTTTCTTTTTCTATATGGAGAAATAAAAAGCGTTTGATTTACAGCTGGTGTATCTTTTTATATACAAAGAGTTCTAAAAATAGTGTCACTAACCACGTTTCCATAGAGTTGTTATGCGAGTTAAGTCATGCCGACATAATTAGTTCATTTGACGTGGGATCTTTTTGTGTTGGTAAAATTAATTCTGCGAGACATGTCGGTGGTAAATCCTTTATGCGCAAATATTGATATACACTGAAAAATAATATAAATGCAACATTTTCAAAGATTGAGTTACAGTTCATATAAGGAAATCAGTCAGTTTAAATAAATAAATTAGGCCCTAACCTATGGATTTCACATGACTGGGAATACAGATATGCATCTGCTGGTCACGATAATTTAGAAAAAAGGTAGGGGCGTGGATCAGAAAACCAGTCAGTATCTGGTGTGACCACCATTTGCCTCATGAAGCGTGACACATCTCCTTTGCATAGAGTTGATCAGGCTGTTGATTGTGGGATGTTGTCCCACTCCTCTTCAATGGCTGTGCGAAGTTGGGTAACATGTCTGGTGAGTATGCAGGCCATGGAAGAACTGGGACATTTTCAGCTTCCAGGAATTGTGTACATATCCTTGCAACATGGGACCGTGCATTATCATGCTGAAACATGAGGTGATGGAGACGGATGAAGGGCATGACAATGGGCCTCAGGATCTCGTCAAGGTATCTCAGTGCATTCAAATTGCCGTCAATAAAATGCAATTATGTGCGTTGTGTCGTGTATGAAGATTATGACTATTCTAGAGGGACAAAGAAAATATGTTTATCTTAGTTCAAAAGTAGCAGTTGTAGGGTGACGCCCCAGGGGGGATAGGTGATTGGACGGCAGAGGGAGCAACCCATTTTTTGGCATTGTTTATATAAGTATGAGCTAGACAAAGAGGGGGTCAGAAGCATTCAGATTATTTTGGGACGGTGCTTCTCCAGACACCGCGGGTCTGTAAACTTATGCTGTAAACTTGTGATATGAATAAAAACTTCTAATCAAGGTGCAGCCTAAGCGGACTCTTTGTTTGACAGCAATAACCACCAGCAGCCGACGCTACACGACAGTTGCATTGTCCATAGTTTATGCCTGCCCATACATACCATAACCCCACCATGGGACACTGTTCACAACGTTGACATCAGCAAACCGCTCGCCCACACGACGCCATACACTGTCTGCCATCAGCCCGGTACAGTTGAAACCGGGATTCACCGAACTGCAGCCAGGTCTAGACCCTGGTGAGGACAACGAGCACACATATGAGCTTCCCTGATACGGTTTCTGACAGTTTGTGCAGAAATTCTTCGGTTGTGCAAACCCACAGTTTCATCAGCTGTCTGGATGGCTGGTCTCAGACGATCCCGCAGGTGAAGAAGCCGGATGTGGAGGTCCTGGGCTGGCGTGGTTACATGCTACGGTTGTGAGGCATACTGCCAAATTCTCAAAAATCAACATTCAATTCTCTGGCAACAGCTCTGGTGGACATTCCTGCAGTCAGCATGCCAATTGCACGCTCCCCCAAACTTGAGACATCTGTGGCATTGTGTAGTGTGACAAAACTGTACATTTTTAGAGTGGCCTTTTATTGTCCCCAGCACAAGGTGCACCTGTGTTATGATCATGCTGTTTAATCAGCTTCTTGATATGCCACACCTGTCAGGTGGATGGATTATTTTGGTAAAGGAGAAATGCTCACTAACAGGGATGTAAACAAATTTTCGCACAAAATTTGATGGAATTAAGCATTTTGGGTGCATGGATAATTTCTTGTTTCTTTTATTTCAGCTCATGAAACATGGGACCAACATGTTACGTTTATATTTTTGTTCAGTATAATAACCATAATATCGAAGTAAACTTGGAGTCACGTGATGATTTGGTGTTCCTACCACTAGGATTTGGCAAACCATGCAGTTTATTAGGCTACAGATTAAATAAATCATTTTAGTCATTTAGCAAACGCTCTTATCCAGAGCGATTTACAGTTAGTGAGTGCATACATTTTTCATACTGGCCCCCCCGTGGGAAACGAACCCACAACCCTGGCGTTGCAAGCGCCATGCTCTACCAACTGAGCTACAGGGGACTTCACAGGGTGTTGAAAATGCACATGATGAGCGTTTCCAATAAATATCGAGGGTCTTATTCTGGTGACATGATGATCGATGCTTTACTGCATTTGACAAATAAAAATATTCTCGCTCTTACCCATAATAATCTCATCATGTAGAATAGCCTACCCGCACTTTATATACGAGCTGTTGGCTAGAGAGCACATGCCAAGAACAGTGTAGGCAAATTTGCTATTTAAAAAAATGTCTGACAACCTCCGGTAAAGTTGAAAATGTGATGGAAACACATTGAATGTTAGATTTTTAAGCCAAAAAGTAGATTTTGTGTGCACCACGACATCACGCACTGATTTTTAGTCGCAACAAGTCCGTTTGGTAGAAACGCATTACTGGTGGAAAAATATTTTCTTTATGCTAATTTTAGAATATTAGCATTAACACCTTTCGCCATTTGGATGTAAACCTAGCTATTGGTATCAATTTATGTGGAATTTAAAAATATATATGTCCTATGAAAATATATATATGTTAACATTTCAGTCAATAACATACACACTATTATTCAGATACACAAAGGAACAACTTACTATTGAGAATAACAAATAATAATAATACTGATTTGAAACTGGATTTGAAAGTGTTCCATAATGAGTGTGCTGTGTCATGACTGACACGGCAGCAGTATGTCTAGACCAGGGCCATTTGCAGGATCAATGGAGAGCCAACTAGAACAGGAGAAGTACAGGCACATTTCACCTTAGTTCCACAGTACACAGGACAGGTGCTGAACTGAGTGGATTGGACGCTCAAATAAAACTTGTCACGAGGTATCTATTGTGTTCAGGATGTCGCTGTGCAATTTCTGCTGAGCAGTCCAATAAAATATTTTTTTTCATAGAAATGGGTCACAAGACGGTGCCAATATGGGAGGTTATTGAGAGACTAGCAAGATGATGCCGATATGGGAGGTTATTGAGAGACAAGCGAAGTGCATCATATTTGTATATATTCTGCACATCTGTGTTATTTGGGTGATTTACAGTATAACACACTAGTGACTAAAATAAACACTCCTTTGCAGTTATTCAAACATATGTAAACAGTACTGTTTTATTTTGCATACATATAACACATTGCATAATAAGTGTCTTCCTCATGAAATGAAATCAAAACCAACCTTTGTCGAAATTGTTACTATAGTATAACCTAATATAGAAAAGCTAGATTTAAAACAAAATATATCTTATTTGTTTAAGCTGTAAAGACAGTATTATGAAAGATACTGATAACTCATTTTATCAAAGAAAGCGAGAAAGCGCATGATTTGTATCATGTGTTTACAATCATCATACCCCTCAACCGGATTGGCTGTCCAGCAAAACCCGAACCTTTTTACCCAACACCAATACTTGCATAAAAATCCTGTCTCCTAGTATGCCCCAGCTACACACGATATCGGAGTCTTCCTGATAGCAACAAATAAGTAAAAAAAAAGGTAATCAAACCGTTTAACTTTTCGATGACACCTCTAAAAATAGCTAACTTTAGAGAATTGACAGTGATATAATGTGCTACTTGTAGCTACCTGTGTTTTGAAAACGGATGGCGTAGCTAACAGCTAACTTAGCAATGTTGTTTGGCAGCCACAGGATCAACAGCATTTATGCTGCTTTTAGATGGTACGAGGTAAACGGTAAACCCCGATGTCATTGTTTTCAATGAGAGCACGACGGTTAATGCGGTCAGCCGCCACCGTAAGACGGGCCTTGCCGAGAGAGTAAGAATATTTCAACTTTTGCCGTCTGTCGTAGCGTTATTTTCTACCGGATGTTGATTTGCACTGTTTCGTTTACTGTAATCACCACAGCAACGCATACTGGCTTGGTTTTGCTGTCACCGTCCGTCTTGCTTTCTTGTCCGGCTATGCCGCCTGGTATGAAGATTTTTTGGCGTCCCTCATCTAAACGCAGCATTAGTTATGCTATGGCTTTGCTAAACTTTCGCAGTAGTTAACTAGCTAACTAGTATTTGCCAAAAGAACGTGCGAGTATCATCGTTGACCGTGCAAGACCTTGGAGACACAACCTAAACATCTAGCTAGCTAGTAACTTGTGTAGCACATGGATATGATTGTGGACATGATTGTGGACTACAGGAAAAGGAGGACTGAGCATGCCCCCATTCTCATCGACAGGGCTGTAGTGGAGCAGGTTGAGAGCTTCAAGTTCCTTGGTGTCCACATCACCAACAAACTATCATGGTCCAAACACACCAAGACAGTCATGAAGAGGGCATGACAAAGCCCATTTCCCCCTCAGGAGACTGAAAAGATTTTGCATGGGTCCTCAGATCCTCAAAAAGTTATACAGCTGCACCATCGAGAGCATCCTGACTGGTTGCATCACCGCCTGGTGTGGCAACTGCTCGGCCTCCGACCGCAAGGCACTACAGAGGGTAGTCCGTATGGCCCAGTACATCACTGGGGCCAAGCTTCCTGCAATCCAGGACCTCTATACCAGGCAGTGTCAGAGGAAGGCCCTAAAAATTGCCAAAGACTCCAGCCACCCTAGTCATAGACTGTTCTCTCTGCTACCGCACGGCAAGCGGTATCGGAGCGCCAAGTCTAGGTCCAAGAGGCTTCTAAACAGCTTCTACCCCCAAGCCATAAGACTCCTGAACATCGAATGAAATGGCTACCCGGACTATTTGCATTGCCCCCCTCTTTTACACTGCTGCTACTCTCTGTTATTATCTATGCATAGTCACTTTACCCCTACATACATGTACACATTACCTCATATTATCCTTTTCCAGGACACAGACGGACACTGGGAGAGGATCATGTTTACGTTGACTCTAGCCCTTCTGGGACTCGGTATAGGACTGGTGGCTAATGCTTTCCCCACACAGCAGCCTGAAAACGGGAAGAACTGGGTGGTGATTGTCGCTGGCTCCAATGGCTGGTACAACTACAGACACCAGGTAAGAGTGAAGTTCAAGTTAGTACATGTACAATCTGTTACCACATTTACACTTAATCAGTAGAGTGAGTATTTACTGTAGGCTATTTGAGACTATGCACACAGACCTGCCAGTGGCCTCCTACTATGTAGTTACAGCATTGTATCAAGCGTTGCTGGAAAAGAAAGTTGCATAATAATCATTAAACACAATATACTCAATAAGCCCCCAATCTCCTCAGTTGATTTTCAATTATCAGAATGTGATGGAGCTCATTCGTTGACTTGCAGTACCTTATTTATCTTCCTAGGCTGACGCGTGCCATGCGTACCAGATCGTCCACAAGAATGGCATCCCTGACGAGCAGATTGTTGTGATGATGTATGATGATCTGGCAACCAATGAGGAGTGAGTATTTATCTTCCTTGTTATTTCTGTTCTCCATCTAAACGGTGTCCTAGGGTTGGGCGACAAAAACAATTAATTGAATCAGCCATCTCTAAGCCTATATATAACGATATAAAGGATGACTGTCAGGACATATATTTAGGGCTAGGTGGTACACAGTATTTTACTATACACCGATATTGATGCATGGACCGGTTTGGGTTTTTACTTTACTATAACGGTATTTGAATGTTTGGTTTGTTAAATGTGATATGCCTCCATTTGTTGTTGCTTGACCACAACATTTTACATTTACATTTTAGTCATTTAGCAGACGCTCTTTTCCAGAGCGACTTACATGAGCAATTAGGGTTAAGTGCCTTGCTTAAGGGCACATCGACAAATTTTTCACCTAGTCAGCTCAGGGATTAGAACCAGTGACCTTTCGGTTACTGGCACAACGCTCTTACCCACTAAGTTACCTGCCGCAAGACACTTGCGTTCAGTCTGTATGGTCAATTCACCACATGCAACAATGTTGACGAAAACGATGTTTCCACTTTTGCTTCTTAATATAAATCCACAAGCGTTCTATCTAGTTTTGTCTTTTTTCTTAGCGTGTTTTAGCTCAATTGTGTTAGCCGCTAATCGCTAGTTAGCTAGCTATTTAGCGAGCTAATAAATGTACTGTCAGAGCTAACGTAGCTAGTTAATACAGCCTGTTACCAGTGCTGGTGTAGGCATGAATCGGCATGTTGTTTGTGCAACAGTATCTTTATAAATCAAAGCGGAATAGGCGAAGCATGAATATGTTGGCTACATGAAGAAACATTTTAATGTAGCCAAACACTGACCAACACTATGGTTCCTACCCTGTCACAATAACTACTTCCTGGCATTTTCGTTCGTTGTCATGTCAAACACTATATTCAAAGTGCCCAGTATTTATTTATATTCTAACTATAGAATTAGAATAGATATTATATTTCAATGATTCCAACAGTTCACCCAATTGAATTGATCTAAATCGCAAGTCAAATCGCAATTGCTACATTTGGTTAAAAATAAGGCCTGGAGCTTTGGCCCATATCGTACAGCCCTACGTGGCAGTGTGGAAATTGTCTCAAATGAGTGTAGGAAATGCAGAAATCTATGAAAATGTAGGAAATTATTTTGGGTTGAAGTTCAATTGAACAGTATATTTTACATTGTAGTCATTTAGCAGACGCTCTTATCCAGAGCGACGTACAGTTAGTGACTGCATACATTTTCATAAAACAATCACAATGGAGAACCATTTGAAATCAGTTAGAATGTATGTGTTGCCACCCTAGGGTCACACACTACTCATAAAGCACATTTAGAACTTTTATGAATCAAAAAACATAAAATACCGTCATACTGTTAAACATTTGAAAAATATTGTGATATATTTTGGCCATATCGCCCAGCCATACATATATTCTCACCATAGCCGTACAGTCCTCTCAGCATGAGACCGTTAGTACGAGTTTGTTCTGCAATAGTTGCGTTCTTGAGACGAAAGCAGAGCATAAACATCATCCTTGCTTTGGATGGGCCTAAACCCTGTCCTCACATGGCTTTGGTATGCAGACAGTCAGGCCCTGTGCTTGTCTATAAGCTGCTTTCAGAACCTAGGGTAAACATCTTGGAACTCTGAGATGCTTCTGTGGCAGTCACAAGGATGCCATTTAGCCTGCTCTCCTCTCGCCTGGGAGTTATGGGCCCTAGATGGGAGACGGGAGACTCATGAGCTGGGTTAGATGCTGAAGATGATGATCTAAAAATCTGATTGTGTCATTCTCTCTAATTGTTTAGTAGTTCGTAGCGTCATCGGTAAGTCATAAGCAGTTATTGGAGCTGTTCAGCTGTCATTGAATGACACATCACTAGATAGACTTTGTTACACTTTCATTGACCTACTTTGATGCAGGAGGTGTCTTGATGTCGGTCAAAACCTTTTTGAGTTTTTACTGTTGACGTGACTTGAACATTAATCTGAAGACTGTTATCTCTAATTAACTAACTATATGTTATTAGAATTATTTAACAAACTATTTCAGTGTCTCTGTGCGTCTCCCAAAAGGTTGTGAGGCTTTTGGATCAAGAAAAGGACAGAGCTCCCAGTTGCAATAGTCAGATATCTTTATTCATTGAGAATTCTGCCACAAAATGGTCATACAATATTTTTTTATACGCACACGTCATGCAAAACTCCCACCCCTCTGTAGGCGGGCTGTAGTTTTCCACTTTAAAACTGCTCTCCTGACCATCAGTTCACACACATACACACACACACACACACACAACATATACATATACACACATACATACATACATACACACACATTTCCTTATCATAGTCTCTCTCCTCCCTAAATTGGGAGGCCTCTTTATCTTGGTTTCTCAGTTGTCTGTAGACAGTTCTCATTGTCCTTTGTTGTCTGGCCTAACTCTTACTCACATTGCTAAATAGTAGCACAAGGTCATAATCTTTACTGGTCCTACACTCACACATTACCAGGTAGTAGAATCTAACACATCTCACACAGTTTCAGAGTGTAATAATTAGTCACTACCAAGAAAGTACTAATCATACTTAAAACAAGAACATTTCACAACTATATTTAAGGATGGAACATTTAGTCATTACTTTTAACCTGTATATATTTTAATTTCTATATCACTATGTTTAATTGTTACCCGATTTTTAAATGAATCATGTAACAATTAACTAATTAGGATCTGGGGCACCACGAGAGCAGTTCTTTAAAAGAGTCACCATCTCCCGAATTAAACTCTAAAAGGTCTTTACCTATCACATCTATAAACAGTCAACTTATTAATCATAACCTTGTATCTGTATGAAAAAAAAAAATGTATGCACTCACTAACTGTAAGTCGCTCTGGATAAGAGCGTCTGCTAAATTACTAAAATGTATCATATCATCATTCTGAAAGTCATAACCTCCTTGCATCTGCAAAAACCCAAGCCTTACTTATGATTCAATACTACACAAATTGGTTTAATGATTTTATTTACTAGCTAATTAAATGGGAACACAGGACAAACATACACACGCTGCACCGGTTATTGACTGGAGAAAACAGGTCCCTAGCAGAATGACAACAACATGGCTTCTTTTTAAACAGAAGACAATGAGAGATAGAAAGAGAGGGACAGAGACACTTAACCTTGACGCGTTCAGAAACGACTCTCACCTACAGTAATTACATACTTGGTACACGAACCGCCGCCCGCTTTGAGTAAGAAATCATGAATGGATTTACATGAAATGTCTTAGTTCGCCGTGTAGCTCTCTCGGTGGACAGGACCGCCCTGGAAAGGGAGTTGGGCCTTCTCACGGCACGCTTGTAAGGCTCTGATTGTCCAAAAAGGTCATGGCACTGTCCAGTGACTACGTTCTTATGTCCCCTATCACTTCTATTGATCCATGTTGATCCTGTAATGTTTATTACATCAACGTTCTGCTCTACTGTACTCTGTCAAGTAGTCTTAAGGATTAACCCTGTCAAGTAGTCTTAAGGATTAACCCTGTCAAGTAGTCTTAAAGATTAACTCTGAATTGAAACAAACATCAGGGACGACAGAATCATGATGCTTAGGGTTTCGGTATCGGTGTGTTTCGATGTGAACTACGGTTGGACTGAATGACACCGTGATTCCTGTTATTGGAGGAAAGAGGAAGTGACACTGTGGTTTTGATAAGGAGACTATTCATATTACCAAGCTGTCATACGTCTGTCACCTAAGCGCCATCATCACTGGCATTGGAATTATCCATATATTACAGTGCTATTGGGTATTGTCATAGAGTACATGTTTTACAGTACCCCCCCCACACCCACACACAGATCAGCCACAGTACACTACCCCGGAGGTAGTTTTGGGTTAAGTGCTTTGCTTAAGGTCACGTTGGAAGGGAATGTATAGTTGTCCTGTAGGGTTTTACGGTCATATAATAGAGGGTCTGTCCTGTGTTGCCTCCAGGCATGTATCTGATTCTGGTTATTTACACTGTTTGTTTTCAGGAACCCCACCCCAGGGGAGGTGATCAACAGACCCAATGGGACAGACGTCTACAAGGGAGTCCCCAAAGACTATACCGGCGAGGTGAGTGGATGGAACATTTTTAAAATGACTCTTTTTTTTTTGTGTATGGAGCTAATATCACTATCAACAACAATCAATGGTTTTATACAAAATAAACTGCTGAGATATTACATTACATTACGGTCATTTAGCAGACGCTCTTATCCAGAGCGACTTACAGGAGCAATTAGGGTTAAGTGCCTTGCTCAAGGGCACATCGACAGATTTTTCACCTAGTCGGCTCGGGGATTAGAACCAGCGACCTTTCGGTTACTGATGTCTTCTGGGTACAAACAGTAATAGTGTAATGTTCACTATCATGTCATGTTTTCTGTCTCCTAATGACCTGTTTGTACCCTGCAGGCTGTGACCTCTGACAACTTCCTGGCGGTGCTGAAGGGTGACTCTGCAAGTACAAAGGGGGGTTCTGGGAAGGTGCTGAAGAGGCAAGTAATGAGGGGTGAAAAGGGGTTTGAGGGAGGGAATGGAGGAGGGGTGAAAAGTGCAAAGGGAGAGGGTTGGAATATATCATAGAAATGCCACTGTAGGAGAGAGTTATTCCAAAACGTTTAAGGTAGACTTCTAAAATTACATGAAAATCATTGTTAGAACAACGATATATTGTATCGTTATAAAGTTTCTGGACAGAATGTTTCATTGTTTTGTTTTTTCAGGGGAACGTTTCCATAGTTTACTTGTGTTCGCTGGAAAATGTTTTTGTGTCATCTTTCAGTTCACCTTTGTTCAAAGAAAGCTTGTTCCACTTACCTTTCTCTTCCTGTTGGCAGCGGTCCCAACGATCATGTGTTTGTGTACTTCACGGATCACGGAGCGCCTGGTCTGCTGGCCTTCCCCAATGATGATGTAAACACTTTTACACTTCCTGTCACAATGGCTCCCTATTCCCAGGGCCCTGGCCAAAAGTAGTGCACTATATAGGGAGCCATTTGGGACACTTCTTCCTCTTCAAATGGATGGCTGGATGAATGACCTAGTTCTGCCCTGTGAAATAGACAGCTGCCATATAGCCATTTTACATTTAAGTCATTTAGCAGACGCTCTTATCCAGAGCGACTTACAGTTAGTGAGTACATAAATTTTTCATACTGGCCCCCCGTGGGAATCGAACCAACAACCCTGGCGTTGCAAACGCCATGCTCTACCAACTACTTTTAACTGTCATTCAGAACAGTTTATGAGTCTATCATAAAGGTCTAATATTTAAGCCTGGATGAATAAAAGTAATGTTCTCTCACTCAGCAGTACATTTTTGTGGGAAAGACTGAGTCACTGAGTAATGGATCTTGTGATTTACTTTTGTGGCTTGACCTCATGGGGTCTAGTGCCTCTTTTTGGTTTTTAAGCTAAAAATAAATGTTATTGTACTGGGAAAAAAACACAAATGAAATTAAGTTTTGTGAATTAAATGGTCAGTTTTTTTTTCTTTCTACAGCTTCATGTTGCCGACCTCATGGCTGCTATCAACTACATGCATGAGAACAAGAAATACAAAAAGGTGCGGAAGTTCAACTTGTTATAGTTTGTGGACATGGAGGACATATCGTCACATGCCCAGACGTGCTGCAAGTTGATGAAATCTTGTGGAACAACATGCCGTAATGACGTTAATGTTGATCTTAGACTAAAGGTATTCTGATTGATAGTACAGGAAGATTTGTATTTGTATTAGGGATCCCCATTAGTTCCTGCCAAGGCAGCAGCTACTCTTCCTGGGGTTTATTATGGATCCCCATTAGTTCATGCCAAGGCAGCAGCTACTCTTCCTGGGGTTTATTATGGATCCCCATTAGTTCCTGCCAAGGCAGCAGCTACTCTTCCTGGGGTTTATTATGGATCCCCATTAGTTTCCTGCCAAGGCAGCAGCTACTCTTCCTGGGGTTTATTATGGATCCCCATTAGTTCCTGCCAAGGCAGCAGCTACTCTTCCTGGGGTTTATTATGGATCCTCATTAGTTCCTGCCAAGGCAGCAGCTACTCTTCCTGGGGACCAAACATATTAAAGCGCTTACATTACATATAAAACAAAATATAAAACAGTACATCATATAATATTATTACACCACTACATATCTACAATACAAAATGTTTAATACCACCATACAACAATATTACAATGTACGTGTGTGTGTAGAGTGCGTGTTGTAGCGTTTGTATGCGTGTGTCTTTACCATTGTGTCTCTTCACAGTCCCCGCTGTTCCATAACATGCTGACCACACCGCGAGCGTTGCGAAATAAATGTACACATACATGTTATTTAATAATTTCATCCAGACTGCTCGCTCGCGTCAACGAGCGTCTGCGTAGCCAGACGGCTAAAATAGAACTTGGTTCTATTTGTGACGCTTGACGCGCTGCAAGTCCCGCCTCTCCCATCGCCTCATTTGGTTTTTAAGAGCACATACCCACGTGGGTGATTTGAAAGGTGAACTGAGGTACACACTCCAGTCCAGTTGGTGGTGGTAATGCACCTTAAAGTCGGTTGCCAACCGCCAAATAAAGTCCAATGAAGAAGAAGCCTGAAGGAGGAGAGATTACTAGAAACAAACTCTGTTTACCCTTTTATCTGTATATTAATTAATTATAATATGCCATTTAGCAGACGCTTTTATCCAAAGCGACTTACAGTCATGTGTGCGTACATTTTTACTTATGGGTGGTCCCGGGGATCGAACCCACTACCCTGGCGTTACAAGCGCCATGCTCTACCAATTGAGCTAATTGTCGGAGTAGAGGACCTTGTGCATTTCAGGTAAAATAACAACCCAATGTTTATATCCCAGGACAAATTAGCTAGCAACAGCAAGCTAGCTAGCTAAATTGCCATGAATGTTTTTGACCTGTCTCCAAATTTAATATAGTTGGTTCAGAGTTTGTCTTGGTATTTCAACCTGCGTGTCCTGATCGCGTCTGGTGTGGATGGACAAAATCAACATGCGTGTGCGATGGCGGACACGGATGCACGCGTGTACCCGTTCTGGTCAGCATGTTAGGTGTGTTTTTTTTATCTGTTTTCAAAAAAAATCTGATTTTGATTTTAAATCTGATTCTACTATATTGCGAGCATCAAACTTGTTTTTATGACTCAGATTGTTTATTGTTTATTCATGATTGTCTTCTCAGTTCTCCAGTTGATTTAAATATTGTGGAGAGCATGATGTCATAGAGGTATTTCCATTGATAGTACAGGAGAATGTGGTATCGACTGACTGCATGATGTCATAGAGGTATGTCCATTGATAGTACAGGAGAATGTGGTATCGACTGACTGCATGATGTCATAGAGGTATGTCCATTGATAGTACAGGAGAATGTGGTATCGACTGACTGCATGATGTCATAGAGGTATGTCCATTGATAGTACAGGAGAATGTGGTATCGACTGACTGCATGATGTCATAGAGGTATGTCCATTGATAGGACAGGAGAATGTGGTATCGACTGACTGCATGATGTCATAGAGGTATGTCCATTGATAGTACAGGAGAATGTGGTATCGACTGACTGCATGATGTCATAGAGGTATTTCCATTGATAGTACAGGAGAATGTGGTATCGACTGACTGCATGATGTCATAGAGGTATGTCCATTGATAGGACAGGAGAATGTGGTATCGACTGACTGCATGATGTCATAGAGGTATTTCCATTGATAGGACAGGAGAATGTGGTATCGACTGACTGCATGATGTCATAGAGGTATGTCCATTGATAGGACAGGAGAATGTGGTATCGACTGACTGCATGATGTCATAGAGGTATTTCCATTGATAGGACAGGAGAATGTGGTATCGACTGACTGCATGATGTCATAGAGGTATTTCCATTGATAGGACAGGAGAATGTGGTATCGACTGACTGCATGATGTCATAGAGGTATGTCCATTGATAGGACAGGAGAATGTGGTATCGACTGACTGCATGATGTCATAGAGGTATGTCCATTGATAGGACAGGAGAATGTGGTATCGACTGACTGCATGATGTCATAGAGGTATTTCCATTGATAGGACAGGAGAATGTGGTATCGACTGACTGCATGATGTCATAGAGGTATTTCCATTGATAGGACAGGAGAATGTGGTATCGACTGACTGCATGATGTCATAGAGGTATTTCCATTGATAGTACAGGAGAATGTGGTATCGACTGACTGCATGATGTCATAGAGGTATGTCCATTGATAGTACAGGAGAATGTGGTATCGACTGACTGCATGATGTCATAGAGGTATGTCCATTGATAGGACAGGAGAATGTGGTATCGACTGACTGCATGATGTCATAGAGGTATGTCCATTGATAGGACAGGAGAATGTGGTATCGACTGACTGCATGATGTCATAGAGGTATGTCCATTGATAGGACAGGAGAATGTGGTATCGACTGACTGCATGATGTCATAGAGGTATTTCCATTGATAGTACAGGAGAATGTGGTATCGACTGACTGCATGATGTCATAGAGGTATTTCCATTGATAGGACAGGAGAATGTGGTATCGACTGACTGCATGATGTCATAGAGGTATGTCCATTGATAGGACAGGAGAATGTGGTATCGACTGACTCCATTTGTTTTCAGTTGGTGTTCTATATCGAGGCCTGTGAGTCCGGATCAATGATGACCAAGCTGCCCGCTGACATCGATGGTGAGTTACTCTGCCGCTGCACTTGAACCTCCCTGTGACTCTACCGCTTTCCAGGAACGAAACCCGACCACACGGATATCAATAAATAAAAGATGCACTTGACCGTTCCTCGTGACTAGGTTGACCGTTCCTCGTGACTAGGTTGACCGTTCCTCGTGACTAGGTTGACCGTTCCTCGTGACTAGGTTGACCGTTCCTCGTGACTAGGTTGACCGTTCCTCGTGACTAGGTTGACCGTTCCTCGTGACTAGGTTGACCGTTCCTCGTGATTGTGACTAGGTTGACCGTTCCTCGTGATTGTGGCAAGGTTGACCGTTCCTCGTGACTGTGGCAAGGTTGACCGCTCTTTGACCGTTCCTTAACTCTGCCCCTAGGCACATCACAGGACTTGTCCTGTCTATAGACTGTCGTAGTCAGCTCTTTTTAAATATGCCTACGACGATAATATGGGCTCCTCACCATATTATTCCTGTTTAACGTTTACACTGCTGGGGATTGGCCAATCTGGATGGGGCTGTTGGCCAATCTGGATGGGGCATATTGACATGTTTCTTATAGAAGAAATATGAAATACATAAGCATGGTAGCAATTGAAAGGAACAGTTTGGAGATTATGGGAAAATTATTAAACGAGTTGAGGACACAACAGTTCACCTGACTCCAGACTGAATCCAAACATTACGCGTTTGATTTTATATGCATTTTACATTTACAGTACTTTTCGCCACATTTTGTTGATAATGAAATCTAAAATACTCTGGATTCATTCAGTAACATTATTAGAATATTCATGGGACATTTGTGGTTGGTGCAACATTTTAAAAAATGACAAGGGTTTGAGTGAGAGGACTAACTGGTCTCTCCAAGTGGCCACACACCTCTCCAAAGTGTGCACAGTTTCTAAGTAATTTCAATGCACTTTTATGACTCAAAGAGTCTTCAACTAGAAGGTGCTATTTTAAGCTCTCCTAGCTGTGCCATTGAGGAACTAGAGCAGGCAGACATGTTGTTGTTTTGAACACAGCCCTGCATCCCCGCCATCACAGTTACTGTTGTTGTTTTGAACACAGCCCTGCATCCCCGCCATCACAGTTACTGTTGTTGTTTTGAACACAGCCCTGCATCCCCGCTATCACAGTTACTGTTGTTTACGCATTCCAAAAAACGGCCCATTATAAATCGCAATCTGGGTCAGGCTTGTTCTATTGCCAACATGACTAGCTAAGTTTGATATGTATCCTACAGGGGGCTCCCGAGTGGCGCAGCGGTCTAAGGCACTGCATCTCAGTGCTTGAGGCGTCACTACAGACCCCCTGGTTCGATTCCAGGCTGTATCACAACCGGCCGTGATTGGGAGTCCCATAGGGCGGCGCACAATTGGCCCAGCGTGGTCCGGGTTTGGCCGGTGTAGGCCGTCATTGTAAATAAGAATTTGTTCTTAACTGACTTGCCTAGTTAAATAAAGGTAAAATACAAAAAACAGTGTCAGGCTTTCACAAGGCAATTCAGAGAAACCGATCGTGATTTTGGTGTGCGTAGAAAAGAGTCATGAGTGTTCTGCTGCACATGTTCTTCAGAATAGACAAACAGGCTCATTCACTTCAGAACATCCCACTGCATGACGCCATGTTATCTGGTAACTGTACATCAAACGTAGTGATCGTAGACGTTGACACTGTATATGACATGAGTTTTATGATATGGAAATTGGCTTCCTAGTACGACATCAAAGCGGTATTTATTATAGTCCTCCACGTCTCATCTTTCAGAATACATAGTCCTCTCAAATTCAGAACAGCTGTAAATCGGTGTCTGATAAATCTCTCTCTACCTGTCTGATTAATTGCTCTGTCTCTACCTGTCTGATTAATTGGTCTGTCACTACCTGTCTGATAAATCGGTCTCTCTACCTGTCTGATAAATCGGTCTCTCTACCTGTCTGATAAATCGGTCTCTCTACCTGTCTGATTAATTGCTCTGTCTCTACCTGTCTGATAAATCGGTCTCTCTATCTGTCTGATAAATCGGTCTCTCTACCTGTCTGATAAATCGGTCTCTCTACCTGTCTGATAAATCGGTCTCTCTACCTGTCTGATAAATCGGTCTGTCTCTCCTTCAGTGTATGCCACCACAGCAGCCAACTCTCATGAGTCGTCCTATGCTTGCTACTATGATGAGGAGAGAGACACCTACCTGGGGGACTGGTACAGTGTTAACTGGATGGAAGACTCTGATGTGGTGAGTCTGGGACAGTGTTAACTGGATGGAAGACTCTGGTGAGACTGGGACAGTGTTAACTGGATGGAAGACTGTGGTGCTGCTTCACGTCTGAACACAACTTCTGATTCCTTAGAAAAAGTGGAAAGCACACGCCTCAAGAATGTTTCTGAACAATGTCATCCGTTAACCATTCATATTTACTGATTTTTTTTTATTATTTTTTTAAACAAAATTATAGATTCATAAAAATGAAGTATTCGGATCAGACTCAAATAGCTGCACATAGTAGTTTCTGTTATGACTGTCTTTGTCTACCTGACTGTTGTCCAGGAGGACCTGAGGAAGGAGACCCTGATGAAACAGTTCAAGATGGTCAGGAGCCGCACCAACAGCAGCCACGTCATGCAGTTTGGAAACAAGGTGATGGATTCAGAGGGAAGATGAACCGAATTCCCATTTGAAATGGCTAGCGACGACGAGTCGCAATATATTCTGGAAAAGCTTCAAATCTATTCTGTCTAGCTTTAAATCTAAAAGAAAAGTTAACTAGGATAATATATCATATCTACCACTTAGCAGACACTTTTTTTTATTTTTTTTATTCAAAGAGACTTAAAATACAGTGAGCATACATTTATAGCATGTGTAGCTCCTCCCTCTTAATAACTGGGTGTCTCTGTGTTAATAACTGGGTGTCTCTGTGTTAATAACTGGGTGTCTCTGTGTTAATAACTGGGTGTCTCTGTGTTAATAACTGGGTGTCTCTGTGTTGAACCAACTGGGTGTCTCTGTGTTAATAACTGGGTGTCTCTGTGTTAATAACTGGGTGTCTCTGTGTTGAACCAACTGGGTGTCTCTGTGTTAATAACTGGGTGTCTCTGTGTTAATAACTGGGTGTCTCTGTGTTAATAACTGGGTGTCTCTGTGTTGAATCAACTGGGTGTCTCTGTGTTAATAACTGGGTGTCTCTGTGTTAATAACTGGGTGTCTCTGTGTTAATAACTGGGTGTCTCTGTGTTAATAACTGGGTGTCTCAGTGTTAATAACTGGGTGTCTCTGTGTTGAACCAACTGGGTGTCTCTGTGTTAATAACTGGGTGTCTCTGTGTTGAACCAACTGGGTGGCTCTGTGTTAATAACTGGGTGTCTCTGTGTTGATCCAACTGGGTGGCTCTCTGTGTTAATAACTGGGTGTCTCTGTGTTAATAACTGGGTGTCTCTGTGTTAATAACTGGGTGGCCTCTGTGTTAATAACTGGGTGGCTCTGTGTTAACGGCTCTGTGTTAATAACTGGGTGTCTCTGTGTTAATAACTGGGTGGCTCTGTGTTAATAACTGGGTGGCTCTGTGTTAATAACTGGGTGGCTCTGTGTTAATAACTGGGTGGCTCTGTGTTAATAACTGGGTGGCTCTGTGTTAATAACTGGGTGTCTCTGTGTTAATAACTGGGTGGCTCTGTGTTAATAACTGGGTGGCTCTGTGTTAATAACTGGGTGGCTCTGTGTTAATAACTGGGTGGCTCTGTGTTAATAACTGGGTGGCTCTGTGTTGAACCAACTGGGTGTCTCTGTGTTAATAACTGGGTGTCTCTGTGTTGAACCAACTGGGTGTCTCTGTGTTAATAACTGGGTGGCTCTGTGTTAATAACTGGGTGGCTCTGTGTTAATAACTGGGTGGCTCTGTGTTAATAACTGGGTGTCTCTGTGTTAATAACTGGGTGTCTCTGTGTTGAACCAACTGGGTGTCTCTGTGTTAATAACTGGGTGTCTCTGTGTTGAACCAACTGGGTGTCTCTGTGTTAATAACTGGGTGTCTCTGTGTTAATAACTGGGTGTCTCTGTGTTAATAACTGGGTGTCTCTGTGTTAATAACTGGGTGTCTCTGTGTTGAACCAACTGGGTGTCTCTGTGTTGAACCAACTGGGTGTCTCTGTGTTGAACCAACTGGGTGTCTCTGTGTTGGACCAACTGGGTGTCTCTGTGTTAATAACTGGGTGTCTCTGTGTTAATAACTGGGTGTCTCTGTGTTAATAACTGGGTGTCTCTGTGTTAATAACTGGGTGTCTCTGTGTTAATAACTGGGTGTCTCTGTGTTAATAACTGGGTGTCTCTGTGTTAATAACTGGGTGTCTCTGTGTTAATAACTGGGTGTCTCTGTGTTAATAACTGGGTGTCTCTGTGTTGAATCAACTGGGTGTCTCTGTGTTAATAACTGGGTGTCTCTGTGTTAATAACTGGGTGTCTCTGTGTTAATAACTGGGTGTCTCTGTGTTAATAACTGGGTGTCTCTGTGTTAATAACTGGGTGTCTCTGTGTTAATAACTGGGTGTCTCTGTGTTAATAACTGGGTGTCTCTGTGTTAATAACTGGGTGTCTCTGTGTTAATAACTGGGTGTCTCTGTGTTGAACCAACTGGGTGTCTCTGTGTTGAATCAACTGGGTGTCTCTGTGTTAATAACTGGGTGTCTCTGTGTTGAACCAACTGGGTGTCTCTGTGTTGAACCAACTGGGTGTCTCTGTGTTGAACCAACTGGGTGTCTCTGTGTTGAACCAACTGGGTGTCTCTGTGTTAATAACTGGGTGTCTCTGTGTTAATAACTGGGTGTCTCTGTGTTAATAACTGGGTGTCTCTGTGTTAATAACTGGGTGTCTCTGTGTTAATAACTGGGTGTCTCTGTGTTAATAACTGGGTGTCTCTGTGTTAATAACTGGGTGTCTCTGTGTTAATAACTGGGTGTCTCTGTGTTAACATCTGGGTGTCTCTGTGTTGGAATATCTGGGTGTCTCTGTGTTGGAACAACTGGGTGTCTCTGTGTTAATAACTGGGTGGCTCTGTGTTAATAACTGGGTGGCTCTGTGTTAATAACTGGGTGGCTCTGTGTTAATAACTGGGTGGCTCTGTGTTAATAACTGGGTGGCTCTGTGTTAATAACTGGGTGGCTCTGTGTTGGACCAACTGGGTGGCTCTGTGTTGGACCAACTGGGTGTCTCTGTGTTAATAACTGGGTGTCTCTGTGTTAATAACTGGGTGTCTCTGTGTTGAACCAACTGGGTGTCTCTGTGTTGAACCAACTGGGTGTCTCTGTGTTGGACCAACTGGGTGTCTCTGTGTTGGACCAACTGGGTGTCTCTGTGTTAATAACTGGGTGTCTCTGTGTTGAACCAACTGGGTGTCTCTGTGTTGAACCAACTGGGTGTCTCTGTGTTAATAACTGGGTGTCTCTGTGTTGAACCAACTGGGTGTCTCTGTGTTGAACCAACTGGGTGTCTCTGTGTTGGACCAACTGGGTGTCTCTGTGTTAATAACTGGGTGTCTCTGTGTTAATAACTGGGTGTCTCTGTGTTAATAACTGGGTGTCTCTGTGTTAATAACTGGGTGTCTCTGTGTTAATAACTGGGTGGCTCTGTGTTAATAACTGGGTGGCTCTGTGTTAATAACTGGGTGGCTCTGTGTTAATAACTGGGTGGCTCTGTGTTAATAACTGGGTGGCTCTGTGTTGGAATAACTGGGTGGCTCTGTGTTGGAATAACTGGGTGGCTCTGTGTTAATAACTGGGTGGCTCTGTGTTAATAACTGGGTGGCTCTGTGTTAATAACTGGGTGGCTCTGTGTTAATAACTGGGTGGCTCTGTGTTAATAACTGGGTGGCTCTGTGTTAATAACTGGGTGGCTCTGTGTTAATAACTGGGTGGCTCTGTGTTAATAACTGGGTGGCTCTGTGTTAATAACTGGGTGGCTCTGTGTTAATAACTGGGTGGCTCTGTGTTAATAACTGGGTGGCTCTGTGTTAATAACTGGGTGGCTCTGTGTTAATAACTGGGTGGCTCTGTGTTAATAACTGGGTGGCTCTGTGTTAATAACTGGGTGGCTCTGTGTTAATAACTGGGTGGCTCTGTGTTAATAACTGGGTGGCTCTGTGTTAATAACTGGGTGTCTCTGTGTTGGACCAACTGGGTGTCTCTGTGTTGGACCAACTGGGTGGCTCTGTGTTGGACCAACTGGGTGTCTCTGTGTTAATAACTGGGTGTCTCTGTGTTAATAACTGGGTGTCTCTGTGTTAATAACTGGGTGTCTCTGTGTTGAACCAACTGGGTGTCTCTGTGTTGAACCAACTATAACTATGTTTGTATGCTCCTTCCCTAGACTCTGGCCCATATGAAGGTAATGGCGTTCCAAGGTAATGCCAACGCCCAGCCTGCCCCCCCCCATGACCCTGCAGCCCGTAGTGGACCCAGAACTGACCCCCAGCCCTGACGTCCCCCTGGCTATCCTCAAGAGGAAATACATGAACACCAACGACATCACCGCAGCCAGGAAGTATCTCAGCCAGCTCAACTCACACCTCAAGGTAATGGACAGGAAATAACGTTGACTTTTAATGTTTTTTTTTTTTTAGCAGTATTTATTTCCTGACAATCCTGGGTTGTATTAATTTGGGCACACCGTAACGGAAACCGACGTGTTCCTCAATGAAGTTCAGATGGTACCTCCCCACTTGGCTCTGTTTTGGTTTGTTTTCTGTTTTGTGCCCTAATGAACATGACCCAGGCTTTATCATAAGATGCTTCTGTTATTTCATAGAAGTGGGGAACTGTTCTGATTGTCTGTGTCCTGTGTGTCCAATAGGTGCGTGAGCTGCTGGGAGAGACGATGCGCAAGGTGGTGGAGTGGGTGACGGGAGACGAGAGACTGACTCAGAGGGCTCTGAGTGACAAGCTGGATCTGACCCAGGACCAGTGCTACAAGGCTGCTGTCAGACACTACAAGACACAATGCTTCAACTGGCACACCACTGAGGTACGTACAGCCCGGCCCAGGGTACCCCAGCGGTGACACATCCCAGGGTACCCCAGCGCTGACACAACCCAGGGTACCCCAGCGCTGACACATCCCAGGGTACCCCAGCGCTGACACAACCCAGGGTACCCCAGCGCTGACACAACCCAGGGTACCCCAGGGATGCGTCCCTAATGGCACCCTGTTCCCTATAAATGTAGTGCACTATTTTTAATCCAGGGCCCAAAGGAACGGGCTCACTGGGTGGATGGTGTCAACTAGGCCTAGTTTATATGGCTATTTCCTCAAGTAGGAACATTTTTTATGGATGTATGCCCTCCCAAGACATGACCATGGCTGTTTTTAAAATGTTACACAGTATGATCGGTATAACAGGAAATGTTTTGTGTACATTCCTCTCAAATAGGAATTTAGTAGGTGATTGCCTTAGATTTAGAGAACCTTCATTGTTGTGATTTAAGTTAGATCAAAGTACAGTATATAGAAGTTGTGGTGTTTTGTTCTTGTTGCAGTATGAGTACGCTCTGCGGCACCTGTATGCGTTGGTCAACCTGTGTGAGGGAGGATACCCAACAGAAAGGTACTGTATCAGTCTCCTACCTTCAACCTTCACACTAGGGTTCAGTTCTATTTCAATTCCAGTCAATTCAGAAAGTTAACCAAATTCCAATTCCACATTTTCCTCATTGAAAAGCATTGAAGATAATTAGAATTGACCCCAACCTTGCGTTACTCCTATCAATGTCAGTTCAAGCTTTTAAATAAAGACAAGTTTCACGACTCCAACACCATCATTACGTTTGCCGACGACACAACAGTGGTAGGCCTGATCACCGACAACGATGAGACAGCCTATAGGGAGGAGGTCAGAGACCTGGCCGTGTGGTGCCAGGATAACAACCTCTCCCTCAATGTGATGAAGACAAAGGAGATGATTGTGGACTACAGGGGGAAAAAAGAGGACTGAGCACGCCCCCATTCTCATCGACGGGGCTGTAGTGGAGCAGGTTGAGAGCTTCAAGTTCCTTGGTGTCCACATCACCAACAAACTAACATGTCCAAGCACATCAAGACAGTTGTGAAGAGGGCACGACAAAACCTATTCCCCCTAAGGAGACTGAAAAGATTTGGCATGGGTCCTCAGATCCTCAAAAGGTTCTACAGCTGCACCATCGAGAGCATCCTGACTGGTTGCATCACTGCCTGGTATGGCAACTGCTCGGCCTCTGACCGCAAGCCGTACGGCCCAGTACATCACTGGGGCCAATCTTCCTGCCATCCAGGACCTCTATACCAGGCGGTGTCAGAGGAAGGCCCTAAAAATTGCCAAAGACTCCAGCCACCCTAGTCATAGACTGTTCTCTCTGCTACCGCACGGCAAGCGGTACCGGAGAACCAAGTCTAGGTCCAAGAGGCTTCTAAACAGCTTCTACCCCCAAGCCATAAGACTCCTGAACATCTAATCAAATGGCTACCCGGACTATTTGCATTGCCCCCCCCCCCCCACCCTTTTTTACACTGCTGCTACTCTCTGTTTATTATTATTATTATCTATGCATAGTCACTTTAATAACTCTACCTACATCAGGGTTCTTCAATTCCGGTCCTGAAGGGCCGAAACACCTCTGTTTTTCATCCTCTCCTTCTAATCAGGGGCTAATTCAGACCTGGGACACCAGGTGAGTGCAATTAACTACCAGGTAGAAATAAAAAAACAGAAGTGTTTCGGCCCTCCAGGACCGGAATTGAAGAACCCTGACCTATATGTACATATTACCTCGACTAACCGGTGCCCCCACACATTGACTCGGTACCGGTACCCCCATGTATACAGCCTCATTATTACCTGGACTAACCGGTGCCCCCACACATTGACTCTGTACCGATACCCCCTGTATACAGCCTCACTACTGTTATTACATCGACTAACACATTGACTCTGTACCAGTACTTCCTGTATACAGCCTCCCTACTGTTATTACACATTGACTCGGTACCGGTACTTCCTGTTTATAGCCTCCCTACTGTTATTTTACTGCTGCTCTTTAATTATTTGCTATTATTATTTTACATAGTATTTTTTTTTTAGATTATTTATTTATTTTGGTATTCTTTCTTAAAACTGCATTGTTGGTTAAGGGCTTCTAAGTAAGCATTTCACTGTAAGGTCTACACCTGTTGTATTCGGCGCACGTGACAAATACAATTTGATTTGATTGACCAAAAATAAATGCTATAAAATGTTTTTTTGTTCAAGGTTTATTTCATTTCCGGTGAGCTGCTTCCATAGTCTGATCATGTCTCCCTCCTCAGTATCCTGATGGCAATGGAGAGAGTGTGTCACTTCGACTAGATGGATCTTCCTGAACACACACCTCCGACCAGGCTGCTGTGCCTCCAGACAGGAGACTGTGAGAAGACCACGGTTCTCTTTCACTGACAAGGAATTTATTTATATCATCACTACTATATCACTTTTCTTCTAATACGTTACATTTCAAACATATTTTTTTTTCCAACCCGGTTTTAATGATAGATTTTATTTTTTAAATGTGTTTTATGATGAATTACACTATGTCCCTGTGAGCATATATATATATTTTTTTATGAGAATATTGTTTTACTGCTCTGATTTTCTATTAACACTAATGACAGGAGATCAGGATCCAGTTTGGCGCCCCTTGGGTGTCGGCTCTGCTCTGCTGGAGTATGTTGAACTTCCCCCTAGTTTCTGATCTTAGGTCAGTTCTGCTTCCCCCCCCCCCACACAACCAATGGTTGAGTTTAGGATTGGAGAAGTTTTTATTAAAAAATTTAAATTTTTTAGAAGTGGACTCAGATCCTAGACCTGTACTTAGGCGAAACGTCACCCCTGAGCGTGACTGACCTTGGAAGGTTGAATCCTACAGCATCACATACTATCTGCAAGATAACCCAATCTCCTGTTTTTAAAGGCTCATGTTGATGATGTCACACGGATTTTGAAATAAAACCTGGACAGTCTAAAACAGCTGGAAAATGACTTCATTGCTCTCGCTGTCTGTACCTTCTACATCTAGTCGAGGTTTAATTAAGATATTGCCAGAGTCAAATCATTGTTTTGTCTTCTGGCGTGAGTCATTTATCATATTAGGATTGTAGCTGATGTTCCTGGTTCTGCTGAGGAAAGGTACAGACGTCTATATTATCAAATACAATAAAGCGATGATGTTTTTTTGTGTGTTTTTTTTTAAGTTGATGGCTGCTGAAGTTTATGAATGACTAGTTGTATAGGATACCAAGTAGACCGGTTCAGTTTGGGAGGAGGGGGTGGACTGCAGTAGTAATAGCAAACTAGGATAATTTTGTATAAAATGGTCACTCTTGGAAATTGAAAAATAAAATCTCTGTTCAGAAGTGTCTCTGTATTTCTGACTTTTAGATTGTCTTCAATTTACAGGCTGTGCAAACTAATATAGAACTTATATATACACACACACACATTGTATCCACACACACACACAGTATCCACACACGTTGAAGTGGATCACTCATAAAGTAGGGGTCCTTGTTCCGTTAATCATCATTGTTTAATGGTTTCCATGACGCCCTAATGGCAGCTTTAGGATGATTGCTCTGCTATTTCATTAGCGATTTGATAGTTAAGTGTTTTTTCATGTGCATTTTTGTTTTACTGATTGTTTTATTCTAGTCATTTTGAACCTCCAACGAAGAAACCGGATAAGAAATTGTGCACAGATGTCAATTCAATGTCTGTTCTTCCACATTGGTTCAACTTAATTTCATTGAAATTACATGGAAACAACGTTGATTCAACCAGTATGTGCCCAGTGGGTTTTTGCCATCAACAAAGTCCAGCTAGCCAGATTTTTTTACTTTTCAATTCCTGCATTGAAGTGATTCTCCTATTACCTCCTGAAGGACTATATAGTACAGGAGTGGGGGACACATTTTACTCAGGAGGATTCCTTCGTAGTTTCAAGAGGAATAAAACAAACCCTGAGTTAGGAGTAAAAAAAAAAAAATTTGACTTCTTCAACTTGGATTCCTACAGGAAAAAAACTTGACTGGGTAGGCAATCCACTCACAAAACCAAAAGTGTCCACATAGAACTGTATGTCTCCCTCTCTCGTGACTGAATGTGGTGTTGACTGCAGCAATTTAACAACATTGCCCAAATAGCCCAGCCAGTCGGCTAATTTTTTTTAAAATACTCATTCTCTGAACAACAAACTCCTACTCATCAGTGACATTAATGTGGACAAATGTTTTGATGTTCTGTGCCTACTACTATCTGCTTAACCAAGCCACACCATCTGGCCATGTTTACCTTGACAAACCTCGTGCTGTGGGTCGTGGAGGTCCTTCATCAGTCAGTCTTTCTCTTGTACTTTACCAGTTGACTGAGGAACACATGATCATTTACAGCAACAACCTGGGGAATAGTTACAGGGGAATTAATGAGCCAATTGGAAGCTGGGGATGATTAGGGAATTTTGCCAGGACACCAGGGTTAAACACTCCTACTCTTACGATAAGTGCCATGGGATCTTTAGTGACCACAGAGAGTCAGGACTCCCGTTTAACAGCACCATACACAGGGCAATGTCCCCTATCACTGCCATGGGGCATTGGGATATTATACTTTTTTTAGACCAGAGGAAAGACTGCCTCCTACTGGCTCCTCCAACACCACTTCCAGCAGCATCTGGTCTCCCATCCAGGACCAACCCTGCTTAGCTTCAGAGCCAAGCCAGCAGTGGGATGCAGGGTGGTATGCTGCTGGCCCAAGTCACACCTGTACTGCACGTAACCTCTTTTCAATGCATAGCCTGTACAATAATTACATTGCCTTCAGAAAGTATTCACACCCCTTTACTTTTTCCATATTTTGTTGTGTTACAGTCTGAATTAAAAATGTATTAAGTTGAGATTTTGTGTCAATGGCCTACACACAATACCCGATAATGTCAAAGTGGAATTATGTTTTTCATTTAAAAAATGAAAAGCTGAAATGTCTTTAATCAGTAACAATTCAACCCCTTTGTTATGGCAAGCCTAAATAAGTTCAGGAGTAAAAATGTGCTTAACAAGTCACATAATAAGTTGCATGGACTCACTGTGTGTGCAATAATAGTGTTTAACATGATTTTTGAATGACTACCTCATCTCTGTACCCCACACATACAATTATCTGTAAGGTCCCTATGTCCAGCAGTGAATTTCAAACACAGATTCAACCACAAAGACCAGGGAGGTTTTCCAATGCCTCGCAAAGAAGGGCACCTATTGGTAAATGGGTAAAAAAAAAAGCAGACATTGAATATCCCTTTGAACATGGTGAAGTTATTAATTACACTTTGGATGGTGTATCAATACACCCAGTCACTACAAAGATACCAGCGTCCTTCCTAACTCAGTTGCCGGAGAAGAAGGAAACCGCTCAGGGATTTCACCATGAACTTAACTTAAAACAGTTACAGAGTTTAATGGCTGTGATAGGAGAAAACTGAAGATGGATCAACAACATTGTAGTTACTCCACAATACTAACCTAATTGACAGAGGGGAAAGAAGGAAGCCTGTACAGAATAAAATATTTCAAAACAAGCATCATGTTTGCAACAAAGCACTAAAGTAATACTGCACAAAATGTGGTAAAACTATTAACTTTTTGTCCTGAATACAAAGTGTTACGTTTGGGGCAAATCTAATACAACACATTACAGAGTACCACTCTCCATATTTTCCAGCATAGTGGTGGCTGCATCATGTTATGGGTGTGCTTGTAATCGTATAGGACTGGGGAGTTTTCAGGATAAAAAAAGAAACAGAATGGAGCTAAGCACAGGCAAAATCCTAGAGGAAAACCTGGTTCAGTCTGCTTTCCACAAGACACTGGGAAATGAATTAACCTCTATATCAGAAGGTGTGAAAAGATGGCCCAGAAAATCGTCAAAGACTCCAACCACCCAAGCTATAAGACTATTCTCTCTGCTGCCGCACGGCAAGAGATACCGGTGCGATACCTGAACATCTAATCAAATGGCTACCCGGACTATTTGCATTACCTCGACTAACCGGTGCCCCCGCACATTGACTTGGTACCGGTACTGGTACCCCCTGTATTAAGCCTCGCTATTGTTATTTTTACTGCTGCTCTTTAATTATTTGTTACATTTATTTCGTATCATTTTATATTGTATTTGTTTGTGTGATTTTTTTTGTATTCTTTCTTAAAACTGGATTGTTGTATTCGGCACATGTGACAAATAACATTTTATTTTATTTTATTTGAAATAGACTTTCAGCAGGCTATGGTGTGAAATAGGCTTTCAGCAGAATGTGGTGTGAAATAGGCTTTCAGCAGAATATGGTGTGAAATAGACTTTTAGAAATGTCGTCTTTATTTTATTACGTATCATTAATGCCGTCGTTGGTGTGGATCGTGGCTGGGTCCTGTCGATATTTTGTTGTTGTTGTTGTTGTAAATCTAGCTCTTTTAGCCCCTAGTGGTTCAACTCTACCATTGAAATCATGATGTCGAGGCACCTTGAGAAGGTTCCTCTACGTCATCTCAAGGGCGGGGTTCAGTATAAAATACACTCCCTTCTAGATGTGCTGGGTGTGATTACCTCAAGGATGATTATAAAAGCAGGTGACAGCCTGCCTTATTTGGGAATGGTATTGGTAAGTGGAGGGTGCCAATATATTTAACATGAGGCTTCCTTGACTAGATTAGGCCCACTCACGTTTTCACAAAATTCAAAAGGCAGTAACGCCTCGATCACACCGACGGCGTCATCGCGTTTTGGTACACCAGAAGTACATTCATTTCCAATAGAACGCTGCGTTTGCCTTGCAGCATTGCGTTGCAGAGGCAGCTGCAGTACGTTCTGTGTGGTGCATACGTTGGATTTATCGAACGTATGTGTTAAACTGTATGCGTAGACGGCTTGACAGAAATGGTAGCAGAAGGTGAATGTTGAAGGTGAATGTTGTTGCACACATACAGTGACTTTTTCCACATTTTGTTACATTACAGCCTTATTCTAAAATGGATTCAATAAATAACAATCCTCAGCAATCTACACACAATACCCCATAATAATGACAAAGCGAAAACAGGTTTTTAGAAATGTATTACAAATAAAAAACAGAAATACCTTATTTACATAAGTATTCAGACCATTTGCAATGAGACTCGAAATTGAGCTCAGGTGCATCCTGTTTCCATTGATCATCCTTGAGATGTTTCTACAACTTGATTGGAGTCCACCTGTGGTAAATTCAATTGATTGCACATGATTTGGAAAGGCACACACCTGTCTATATAAGGTCCCACAGTCGACAGTGCATGTCAGAGCAAAAACGAAGCCATGAGGTCAAAGGAATTGTCCGTACAGCTCAGAGACAGGATTGTGTCGAGGCACAGATCTGGGGAAGGATAGCAGAAAATGTCTGCAGCATTGAAGAACACCGTGGCCTCCATCATTCTTAAATTGAAGAAGTTTGGAACCACCAAGACTCTTCCTTGAGCTGGCAGCCCGACCAAACTGAGCAATCGGAGGAGAAGGGCCTTGGTCAGGAGTCTCTGAATGTCCTTGAGTGGCCCAGCCAGAGCACGGACTTGAACCCGATCGAACATCTCTGGAGAAACCTGAAAATAGCTGTGCAGCAACGCTCCCCATCCAACCTGACAGAGCTTGAGAGGATCTGCAGAGAAGAATGGAAGAAACTCCCCAAATACAGGTGTGCCAAGCTTGTAGTGTCATACCCAAGAAGACTCAAGGATGTAATCGCTGCCTAAGGTGCTTCTATAATGTACTGAGTAAAGTGTCTGAAATACTTATGTAAATCTGATATTTCCGTTTTTTATTTTTAATAAATTTGTGCAAATTTCAAAAAAACAGTTTTTGCTTTGTCATTATGGGGTATTGTGTGTAGATTGATGAAGGGGGAAAAAACTATTTAATCCATTTTAGAATAAGGCTGTAACTTAACAAAATGTGGAAAAAGTCAAGGGGTCTGAATACTCTCCGAAGGCACTGTATCTAGGTGATGCCGAGTACCATTTTGCGCAATGACGCTGTCGTCTGATCGAGGCGTAAGGCACATTTCTGCATATGATAAACTCTGAAGTCAGAGCTTTCAGAGTTCCCAGTTGTTTTGAAAGCGGCAATAGTTCAATGGTTGTGAGTTCTAACAGAGAGGAAGAGAGAGGCCCAATTCAGCGGAAAAGTTTTTCTATGGAGGTCAATGAGAGTGTGGAATTTGGTCAACAACAAAAAATGAATGGCTTATTTGCTACGTGAGGTTTATTTGATCTAATAGAAGTTTGGTAATGCTTAAGTTGTAATGAGTGTACTGATATACAGTGGCTTGCGAAGTATTCAACCCCCTTGGCATTTTTCCTATTTTGTTGCCTTACAAACTGGAATTAAAATGGATTTTTTGGGGGGTTTGTATCATTTGATTTACACAACATGCCTACCACTTTGAAGATGCAAAAATTGTTTGGATGTGAAACAAACAAGAAATAAGACAAAAAAACAGAAACTTGAGCGTGCATAACTATTCAACCCCTAAAAATCAATACTTTTTTAGAGCCACCTTTTGCATCAGTTACAGCTGCAAGTCTCTTGGGGTATGTCTCTATAAGCTTGGCACATCTAGCCACTGGGATTTTTGCCCATTCTTCAAGGCAAAACTGCTCCAGCTCCTTCAAGTTGGATGGGTTCCGCTGGTGTACAGCAATCTTTAAGTCATACCACAGATTCTCAATTGGATTGAGGTCTGGGCTTTGACTAGGCCATTCCAAGACATTTAAATATTTCCCCTTAAACCACTCAAGTGTTGCTTTAGCAGTATGCTTAGGGTCATTGTCCTGCTGGAAGGTGAACCTCCGTCCCAGTCTCAAATCTTTGGAAGACTGAAACAGGTTTCCTTCAAGAATTTCCCTGTATTTAGCGCCATCCATCATTCCTTCAATTCTGACAAGTTTCCCAGTCCCTGCCAATGAAAAACATCCCCACAGCATGATGCTGCCACCACCATGCTTCACAATTTTAGTCTCATCTGACCAGAGTACCTTCTTCCATATGTTTGGGGAGTCTCCCACATGCCTTTTGGCGAACACCAAATGTGTTTGCTTATTTTTTTCTTTAAGCAATGGCTTTTTTCTGGCCACTCTTCCGTAAAGCCCAGCTCTGTGGAGTGTACGGCTTAAAGTGGTCCTATGGACAGATACTCCAATCTCTGCTGTGGAGCTTTGCAGCTCCTTCAGGGTTATCTTTGGTCTCTTTGTTGCCTCTCTGATTAATGCCCTTCTTGCCTGGTCCGTGAGTTTTGGTGGGCGGCCCTCTCTTGGCAGGTTTGTTGTGGTGCCATATTCTTGCCATTTTTTAATAATGGATTTAAATGGTGCTCCGTGGGATGTTCAAAGTTTCTGATATTTTTTTATAACCCAACCCTGATCGGTACTTCTCCACAACTTTGTCCCTGACCTGTTTGGAGAGCTCCTTGGTCTTCATGGTGACACTTGCTTGGTGGTGCCCCTTGCTTAGCGGTGTTGCAGACTCTGGGGCTTTTCAGAACAGGTGTATATATACTGAGATCCTGTGATAGATCATGTGACACTTAGATTGCACACAGGTGGACTTTATTTAACTAATTATGTGACTTCTGGAGGTAATTGGTTGCACCAGATCTTATTTAGGGGCTTCATAGCAAAGGGGTGAATACATATGTAAACACAACTTTTCCGTTATTTATTTTTTGAAACAAGTTTTTTTTTTTTCATTTCACTTCACCAAATTGGACTATTTTGTGTATGTCCATTACATGAAATCCAAATAAAAATCCATTTAAATTACAGGTTGTAATGCAACAAAATAGGAATTAAAAGCCAAGGGGGATGAATACTTTTGCAAGGCACTGTAAATCTCTCTCGGACAAGGTGACTTTTATCAATATATTCGGCTCTATTTACTCTCAGATTCGAAAATGCTAATTAGCATCAAAGTAGACGTCATGCAAAACTACAAATCCCTGCAAGCTTCTGCACGTCAGAAGCTTGCAGAAGCAGGTAGCTTAGTGGTTAAGAGCGTTGTGCCAGGTCGCTGGTTCTAATCCCCGAGCCGACTAGGTGAAAAATCTGTCGATGTGCCCTTGAGCAAGGCACTTAACCCTAATTGCTCATGTAAGTCGCTCTGGATAAGAGCGTCTGCTAAAATGTCAAATGTAGCTGACACCTTTGCTAACAGGTATTGTGTCAATTTAAAACTTGCACAAGACAGTTCACAGAATTGTCAATTTAAAGAAATGTAGCCAATTTATTCAGTACTGAATTTAGATAACATTAGATAGTTAATCCAGAGATTCTTACATTTGCCTTGATTCGGCAGTCTCGTCCAGATCCTCATGGCATTTGTAGTTATTTATGATAGCCACATTAGCAGCTAATTAGCATTTTATATTTTTTTGGGGAGTAAATACAGGTGAATATATTGATGAATATATAAGTCCCCTGTAGCTCAGTTGGTAGAGCACGGCGTTTGCAACGCCAGGGTTGTGGGTTTGTTTCCCACGGGGGGCCAGTATGAAAATGTATGCACTCACTAACTGTAAGTCGCTCTGGATAAGAGCGTCTGCTAAATTACTAAAATGTAAATAAATGTCACCTTGTCCTAGAGAGATTTACACGGTTATCAAAACGTCACGCCAGGGTAAGCCTATGCAAAACACAGCCCTTATTTTAAATTAATGGTGTGAAAATGATTGGAACCATTTCCTTGTTTGACCGCTAGGTTTTATGGGTATGGTACTCTATTTAGCTTTGCATCATTATTTTCCCACCAAACAAATGATGACACTTCCTGAACATAATGTCATTGTGGGAAGGGCCTGTTTTCTTAAAGGAGAACTACTACAAACTATCAGGGTGGAAAGTGATAAAGGACACAGAACATTTTAAATACAATCATAATAAATACAATAATCATAAAAAAACGTTATTGATGAGAGAGATTGTAACTAGGACTATGAAATAATTAATAAAGATGTTAAATATTGTATTATTTTATGGCTTATATTTCTCTTAGAAGTTGATGAATAACACATGACAAAAACGCCTACTTCCACTGAAATTCATTTTTCAAAATGCGTTAAAAAAAACATTCAACATCCATATTTTTTATTTTTTTAAGGTAACCTAACCATACAGTGCGTTCGGAAAGTATTCAGACCCGTTGACTTTTTCCACATTTTGTTACGTTACATAATGACAAAGCAAAAACTGGTTTTTAGAAATGTTTGCAAATGTATAAAAACTGAAATATCACAAGAGGATCTTGAGAGGATCTGCAGAGAAGAATGGGAGAAACTCCCCAAAATCAGGTGTGCCAAGCTTGTAGCATCATACCCAAGAAGACTCGAGGCTGTATTCACACCCTTTACTCAGTACTTTGTTGAAGCACCTTTGGCAGCGATTACAGCCTTGAGTTTTCTTGGGTATGACGCTACAAGCTTGGCACACCTGATTTTGGGTAGTTTCTCCCATTCTTCTCTGCAGATCCTCTCAAGATCCTCTTCCATTTAAGAATGATGGAGGCCACTGTGTTCTTGCGGACCTTCAATGCTGTAGACATTTTTTGGTACCCTTCCCCAGATCTGTGCCTCGACACAATCCTGTCTCTGAGCTGTACAGACAATTCCTTCAACCTCATGGCTTGGTTTTTGCTCTGACATGCACTGTCAACTGTGGGACCTTATATAGACAGGTGTGTGCCTTCATGTCCAATCAATTTCATTTACCACAGGTGGACTCCAATCAAGTTATAGAAACATCTCAAGGATGATCAATGGAAACAGGATGCACCTGAGCTCAATTTCGAGTCTCATAGCAAAGGGTCTGAATACTTTTTAAAAAATTCTAAAAACCTGTTTTTGCTTTGTCATTATGATGCATTGTGTGTAGATTGAGGAAAAACATGAATCCATTTTAGAATAAGGCTGTAACGTAACAAAATGTGTGAAAAGGGAAGGGGTCTGAATAGAGTGGAGAGTGGAGACGAATGGATTCAGTTCAGTCAGTGGTCCTGATGGGCAATTTAGATGCGGATAGGTAAAATGGCAGAAGTGGATGCTGAGTTCGAATCAAGCAGCGTGTCGAGCAAAGTTGATGAAGATGAATGTCCTGAATGGAAAACATTAGAATTAAACATTAGTGTTGAGAGGAGGTTAATTATTTCAACATTAGTGTTTAAAAGTGGAACAAAAAGAAAACTGTTTCAAATTGGAGTGGAGGATACGTCTATGAATGATAATGAATCGCTTCTTATTGGGATGCATTTGTTGAGTAAGGATGCATATGTGGGAAACCTGTTTGAGTTGTTGAAAATTGTGATATGCACTGCGAAATGTCGAGTCTGTCAAAGTGACCAGGAGTGGTATTATTTTTTGATTCATTGTATTTCTGAAAAACAGATTGCAGTGGGCCTCAAAAGAATCCGGACAACAGACGTTTTGAGCTCGTCAAAGGAGTCATCTCAGGGGTGACGACGGATGTTCAGGTTGAATACCTGAAGAGAATTCCTGGTGTGGTCGGTGCCCGGCGTCTGACGCGCTGGGTGAATGGAGAAAAATATGAAAGTCTGTTGGTCCTGTTGTTTTTTGATAAAGAGCAAATACCTACGCATGTGAAGCTTGGTTATGTAAGATACGCTGTAAGAGTTTTCGTCCCCAAACCATTGCAGCGTAAGAACTGTAAAGGATTTGGCCATGTTTCAAGTGTGTGCAGACGGAAGGAGTATACTAAAGAACGTGTGTAGAAGGACAACGGTGTTGCAATTGTGGTGGGGGATCATGATCTGGAGTTCCTGGAGTGCCCTGCAAGGGTGAAGGAGATTGAGGTGGCAAATGTTAGAGCGGTCAATCGAATCTCATTTACATTTACATCATTTAGCAGACGCTCTTATCCAGAGTGGCTTACAAATTGGTGCATTCACCTTATAGCCAGTGGGATAACCACCTTTTTTATTTATTTTTTCTTTATTATGGGGGGGAGTAGAAGGATTACTTTATACTATTCCAGGTATTCCTTAAAGAGGTAGGGTTTCAAGTGTCTCCGGAAGGTGGTCAGTGACTCCGCTGTCCTGGCGTCGTGAGGGAGCTTGTTCCACCATTGGGGTGCCAGAGCAGCGAATAGCTTTGACTGGGCTGAGCGGGAACTGTGCTTCCGTAGAGGTAGGGGAGCCAGCAGGCCAGAGGTGGATGAACGCAATGCCCTCGTTTGGGTGTAGGGTCTGATCAGAGCCTGAAGGTAAGGAGGTGTCGTTCCCCTCACAGCTCCGTAGGCAAGCACCATGGTCTTGTAGTAGGCAAGCACCATGGTCACCTCTCCTGTGCAGAGGTGATAAAAATAATTGAGAAAACAAGTGATGCTAGTGAAGATATGGTAGTGGACGCACCACAGCCTGTAGTAAATGTTTGCTGCCAGACAAAATATACCCTGTGTGTTAAAAAGGTGGATTTTGTGGCGTTCATTGCCACAGTTAGTTATAAACTGTCTCAAAGAAGTCTAAGAAACTGGACATTATTGTGGCTGCGGCAGAAACGTTTTTGATTTTACATCTGAAGACTTGATTTTACATCTGAAGACTTGATTTTACGTCTGAAGACTTGATTTTACATCTGAAGACTTGATTTTACGTCTGAAGACTTGATTTTACATCTGAAGACTGGATTTTACATCTGAAGACTTGATTTTACGTCTGAAGACTTGATTTTACATCTGAAGACTTGATTTTACATCTGAAGACTTGATTTTACATCTGAAGACTTGATTTTACATCTGAAGACTTGATTTTACGTCTGAAGACTTGATTTTACATCTGAAGACTTGATTTTACGTCTGAAGACTTGATTTTACATCTGAAGACTTGATTTTACGTCTGAAGACTTGATTTTACATCTGAAGACTTGATTTTACATCTGAAGACTTGATTTTACATCTGAAGACTGGATTTTACATCTGAAGACTTGATTTTACATCTGAAGACTTGCAAGGGGTACTGGCGCCGGAAGACCCTTGAGCCTGTGTAGGGATCAGATCTGTCTATTTTTTTAACAGTAAAGTTGTTTAATGATTGAGTTTATTTTATTTTTGGTAGTTTGGTATATCTAGGGCCCGTGTAGCTCAGTTGGTAGAGCATGGCGTTTGCAACGCCAGGGTTGTGGGTTCGATTCCCACGGGGGGCCAGTATAAAAATAAATAAAAAATGTATGCACTCACTAACTGTAAGTCACTCTGGATAAAAGCTTCTGCTAAATGACCCTCAGCAGCCTCCACTGATATATGTAGTTTGTTCTGTTTTTTGGTGGAATCCTGTTTCCATCCCACCCAGTAGGTAGCGGGATGTACATGAAATTGTGCAATTCATCAATAAGGCCCAAGGACATGTGGTATATGGCCAATATACCATGTCTAAGGGCTGTTCTTACCCACGACGCAACGCAGAGTGCCTTGACACAGCCCTTAGCCGTGGAATATTGGCCATATACCACACCTCCTCGGGCCTTCTTGCTTAAATATGCCACAGCTGTCAGCCAATCAGCATTCAGGCCTCGAACCACCCAGTTCATTATCGCCAATATACCATAGAAGAAGAAGTGGTCCTGATGAGCCCTTCCTAGCAATCTAGCTTATACTGGCAACAACAGCAGCATGGCGCTAGTTAAAATTGTAAAATAAAGTTATGTTTATTTCGATGGGCAAGGGAGAAATTCCTTGTAATATTGGTCACCATCTGGATGTCAACGTGACATGCTAATTAGCTAACGTAACGGCAAACCGTTGCAAATGACCAGTGCAACGGTGTCGTATCGAGGTGCTTGCTCGTCTCTGTGAAGGGCTCTTCTTCTTTTATAATATTATGGCTGTCCGCAAACAAACATTAGAGGTGCATGCCACCACCTACTGTACTGGAATGTGTAGTCAATCACGGGTCGTCACTAGTTACCACAGCCACAAAGTCCTAATTATGGCTAAACCACGCCTATTCCGACAATTGATCTTCTTAAATTCTGATTTTAACCCTAACCACGACCTTAACCACGCTGCTAATCTTATGCCTACCTCTAACCTTAAATTAAGACCAAACCCAATCACAGCTTTGAAGTGCTCATCAGGACGACTGACTGAACCGACTGAACCGAATCCGTTCGTCTCCACTCGACTCGCGCTGCGAGACTTACGTCGTCAGTTTGGACAGCAGGCGTGACCCGGTCCCTGCTATTGGGAGGAGGAGGAGGAGGAGGAGGAAAGCAGTCCCATGGTGGACGGAGGAGTGTGGAGCGATGGTGAGGATTAGGAACAGGGCGTTTAGAGTACTGAAAAGGACGCATAACTTCCAACATCTGATTCAGTATAAGCAGGCCCAGGTCATGGTGAGGAGAACTATCCGTCAGGCAAAGCGGTCATGTTGGCATCGGTTCTGTGACACCATTGGAAGGGGCGACACCTGTGGGAGAAGTGTGGGGGATGATTAAGAGGATGAGTGGGGTCGGAAGAGAGTGGGATTATCCAGTGTTGACGAGTGGGGAGGATGCGGCAGTAACAGATGAGGAGAAGGCAGAGATGATGGCCAAAGCATTTGTCCAAGTGCATAGCTCTGCAAATCTGTCAGAGGATGGGCAGAGGGGGAGAGAGAACACGAGAGAGGAGCATCCTGGAGCGCTGGAGAGGAGGGAGGATGTAAATGATGCGTTGAATGCACCATTTACCAGGGCAGAGGTGAAAGGAGCAATATGTAATGCTGGGTTAACTTCACCTGGGAAGGATGAGGTGTGCTATGTTATGTTGGCCCATCTTAGTGATGAGGTACTGGATAAGGTATTGGTGTTGTACAACAGAGTGTGGGAGGAGGGGAAACTACCAGGCAGCTGGAAGGAGGCAGTAGTTGTGCCAATCCGGAAGCCAGAGAAGGATCCAACGAGGCCAACAAGCTATCAGCCAATAGCTTTAACATCACATGTATGTAAGATTATGGAACATATGATTACGGAGAGGCTAACTTACTTCCTGGAGAGCAGAGGGCTAGTATTGCCACATCAGAGTGGGTTCAGGAAGGGTAGGGGAACTATGGACCCAGTGCTCTTCTTAGAAGCAGAGGTCAGGAGAACTCAGGTGAACAAGGAGACTGTTGTAGCTGTCTTTTTTGATGTGGAGAAGGCGTATGATATGATGTGGAAGGAGGGGTTGTTAATCAAGCTTGATATTATGGGGGTAGGAGGAAGAACGTACAACTGGATAAAGGATTTCCTGTTTGGAAGGTCTATCCAGGTGAGGGTGGGGAAGTTTCTATCAGACATCTACCTGGTGGATAACGGTACACCACAGGGTAGCGTGATTAGTCCTCTGTTGTTCTCAATCATGATCAATGATGTACAGCCGGATATTGGGAGGTCGTTATTTGCAGATGATGGGGCCTTATGGAAGAGGGGAAGAAATATGCCATACATAGTCAGGAAGGTACAGGAAGCAATTGATGAGGTAGAGCGATGGGCATTAATGTGGGGATTCAGGTTCTCTGTAGAGATAACTCAAACAGTGTTCTTTACCAGGAGGAAAGTGGGAGATGAGGTATGCTTGAGGTTATATGGGAGAAACATGGAGAGGGTGGTGGCCTTCAGGTTCCTTGGGGTATACTTTGATACTAGACTGACCTGGGCAGAACACATTGACAGAGTGGTGGGAAAGTGTAAGAAGGTGCTAAATGTGATGCGCCGTCTGACGCGGAAGGAGTGGGGGGCTGGACGTTCCTCATTGAGGACCATGTATGTTGCATTGATCCGATCTGTAATAGACTATGGCAGTATAGCGTATGGTTCGGCAGCCCGGACCTCACTGGAAAGGCTAGATGTCATACAGGGGCAAGGACTCAGAATATGTAGTGGGGCGTTTCGGACGTCCCCAGTGGCTGCATTACAGGTGGAGATGGGGGATATGCCATTGCAGATTAGGAAACAGCAGCTGGCAATGAATTACTGGGTCAACCTACAAGGACATGGGGTGTCTCATCCTGCGAAAGGGATTTTACAGGCATGCTGGGAACATGAGCGAAGACAGAACACGAGCTTTGGGTGGGTGGGTAATACCCAGGCGAAGGAGATGGGACTGTATGGAAGGGAGTTTAGTCCAACGGTAGCTATTCCTGTAAATCCACCATGGCTACTCCGCCTCCAGTAGTTGATCTAGAAGTGTTGGAGAGACTACAGAAAGATAGGGAGGGTGTTGATCCATCTGATTTGTTTAAGAGACGTCTGGATACTGTGTATCAGGATTTTGTGGCCATTTACACAGATGGTTCAAAAGATCCAAGGACAGGACATACTGGGTCAGCATTTGTAGTGCAGGAATGTGGGGTGGAAGTCAGGAAACGTATTACAGATCATCTGGCTGTATATACGGCGGAGCTGATGGCCATACTGTTGGCCTTGCAGTGGGTGGAGGAAGTCAAACAAGACAGAGTAGTTATTTGCTCTGACTCATGTGCAGTGTTAATGAGTCTCCAGTCCTTTAGCTCACATAGCAGACAAGACCTGCTTTATGAGGTGCTACAAACCCATGGCAGGATTAAACAGATGGGTATACAGATAAGATTTACTTGGGTCCCAGCCCATGTGGGGGTGGAGGGGAACGAGGCAGTTGATGTACTGGCTAAACAAGCACTTAGTAGTGGGGACATTGATGTTGTAGTTTCAATGAGCAAGGCGTTGTAGTTTCAATGAGCAAGGCAGAGGCAAAAAGCCTGATATGGACAGTGATGGTGCAGAGATGGCAGGAGCAGTGGAATAGAGATAATAAGGGAAGGCATTTATTTCAAGTACAGAGGAAAGTCGGGGAGGGGAGGATGGCAGGAAGGGACAGAAGAGAGGAGGCTATTTTTACAAGATTAAGGGTGGGACACAGCCAGTTGAATAAGACATAAATGTGATAGGAAAGCATCCAACAGGAAAGTGTGACTATTGCCAGGAAACAGAGACCGTAGAGCATGTATTGCTACAATGTGGGCAGTATCAGAGGGAAAGAGAGAGGATGAGATCTAGTATGAGGGAGAAGGAGATACAGAAAATTAGTTTAAAGAGTAAATTGAGTAGAACGTCATTAGATATAGTCTCAAATATTATACTTTTTTTTTTAAAGCAACGGGGCTGGAAGGTAGGATTTAGTTTCTCCCTGTCTCTGGTCCAAACTCCAGTACGGTAGGTGGCGGTAATGCGCCATACCGTTGGATGCCAACCGCCGATAAACCCCACTGAAGAAGAAGAAGAAGAAAGAAGTGACCCGGTCCCTGTCCTCTCCCAGAACTCCATAGTGTTGGACAGAGCAAGCTGACAGCTATCCGAGCAGCTGTTTTAGAGGCTAACTCGGGATAATCAAAACCATTACAAGGAAATCATCAACAGTAGACAGTTGGATTCAAAGTAAACTTTCGCAACGTTACGAAATTGCTAGCTTGCTTCGTGTACCCAGCTTTTCGCTAGCTAGCGCGAATCAGCAAACACATCTCGTCGAAACCGTCAAATAACTTGTTAGCGTAGCTAGGCATTTTTAGCTTTTGTTGTAAAGGTGGGACTTTACAATGGGATCCAGAGCATCGACATTACTGAGAGAGGAGGAGATCGAAGAAATCAAAAAGGAGACCGGCTGTGAGTTGAGTTCTCCACTTTTACCAAAGCTGTTCGCTAGCTAGCCAACGTAGTGATTACTAAGTAGCTGTATTGGCTCAGTCAGTACTGTCTCTCTCTCTCTCACCATCTCTCTCTCTCTCTGTGTGTGTGTGTACATTGTAGTCAGTCTGTAGCCAACTAACAGTTAATGACAAACTCTCACTCTCCTGTAATATCAAAGCACTTTGTTATTTCACATAAGTAACTACACTCTATACACAGCCGTACATGGACACCTCTTCAAATTAGTGGATTCGGCTATTTCAGCCTCACCCGTTGCTGAAAGGTGTATAAAATCGAGCACACAGCCATGCGATCTCCATAGACAAACATTGGCAGTAGAATGGCCTTACTGAAGAGCTCAGTGACTTTGAACGTGGCATCGTCATAGGATGACACATTTCGTCAAATTGCTGCCCTGCTAGAGCTGCCCAGGTCAACTTTAAGTGCTGTTATTGTGAAGTGGAAACGTCTAGGAGGAGCACCGGCTCACAGCCACGAAGTGGTAGGCCACACCAGCTCACAGAACGGGACTGCCAGAGTGCTGAAGCACATAGCCCGTAAAAATCGTCTGTCCTCAGTTGCAACACTCACTACCGAGCAAAGTCAGCACAATAACTGTTCGTCGGGAGTTTCATGAAATGGGTTTCCATGGCGAGCAGTAGCGCACAAGCCTAAGATCACCATGCAGTGCCAAGCTTCGGCTGGAGTGGTGTGTATATATATATATATATATATATATATATATATAGTGTAGCTAGTTGACTCAATGGCGCTGGAGGGGATGGCTGCCGTTTTATGGACTCTTAACCAACAGTGCTATTTTTTTTCACATTGTTTGTAACTTATTTTGTACATAATGTTGCTGCTACCGTCTCTTATGGCCGAAAATAGCTTCTGGACATCAGAACAGCGATTACTCACCTTGAACTGAACAAATAATTTTTCTTTAATGAGTCGGACGAGAGGGATTTGCTCCAGACACCCGACAGGGCCCTCATCCCCGTCATTCGCAGTAGAAAGAAAAGGAGATATCGCGGAAGGAGATCGGGGTGCCTGGTAAGGAGCCGGCGACGAGTGGCTAATCTGCCTTTGCCATCGATACTATTGGCCAACTTACAATCGCTTGATAATAAAGTGGACGAACTACAAGCACATATATCCTACCAACGGGACATTAAAAATGGTAATATCTTATGTTTCACCGAGTCGTGGCTGAACGAAGACATGAATAACATACAGCTGGCGGGTTATACACTGTATCGGCAGGATAGAACAGCAGCCTCTGGTAAGACACAAGGGGTGGCGGTCTATGTATATTTGTAAACAACAACTGGTGCACGATATCTAAGGAAGTCTCAAGGTTTTGCTTGCCTGAGGTAGAGTTTCTCATGATAAGCTGTAGACCACACTATCTACCAAGAGAGTTTTCATCTATATTCTTCGTAGCTGTCTATTTACCACCACAAACCGATGCTGGCACTAAGACCGCACTCAATGAACTGTATACGGCCATAAGAAAACGCTCATCCAGAGGCAGCGCTCCTAGTGGCCGGGGACTTTAATGCAGGGAAACTTAAATCCGTTCTACCTAATTTCTACCAGCATGTTAAATGTGCAACCAGAGGGGGAAAAAACTCTAGACCACCGTTACTCCACACACAGAGACTCGTACAAAGCTCTCCCTCGCCCTCCATTTGGCAAATCTGACCATAACTCTATCCTCCTGATTCCTGCTTACAAGCAAAAACTGAAGCAGGAAGCACCAGTGACTCGGTCAATACGGAAGTGGTCAGATGACGCGGATGCTAAGCTACAGGACTGTTTTGCTAGCACAGACTGGAATATGTTCCGGGATTCTACAGATAGCATTGAGGAGTACACCACATCAGTCACTGGCTTCATCAATAAGTGCATCGATGACGTCGTCCCCACAGTGACTGTACGTACATACCCCAACTAGAAGCCATTGATTACAGGCAACATCCGCACTGAGCTAAAGGGTAGAGCTGCCGCTTTCAAGGAGCGGGACTATAACCCGGAAGCTTATAAGAAATCCCGCAATGCCCTCCGACGAACCATCAAACAGGCAAAGCGTCAATACAGGACTAAGATTGAATCGTACTACACCGGCTCCGACGCTCGTCGGATTTGGCAGGGCTTGAAAACTATTACAGACTACGAATGGAAGCACAGCCGCAAGCTGCCCAGTGACACAAGCCTACCAGACGAGCTAAATCACTTCTATGCTCGCTTCGAGGCAAGTAACACGGAAACATGCATGAGAGCACCAGCTGTTCCGGACGACTGTGTGATCACGCTCTCCGTAGCCGATGTGAGTAAGACCTTTAAACAGGTCAACATTCACAAGGCTGCAGGGCCAGACGGATTACCAGGACGTGTACTCCGAGCATGCGCTGACCAACTGGCAAGTGTCTTCACTGACATTTTCAACCTCTCCCTGTCTGAGTCTGTAATACCAACATGTTTCAATCAGACCACCATAGTCCCTGTGCCCAAGAACACTAAGGTAACCAGCCTAAATGACTACCGACCCATAGCACTCACGTCTGTAGCCATGAAGAGCTTTGAAAGGCTGGTCATGGCTCACATCAACACCATTATCCCAGAAACCCTAGACCCACTCCAATTTGCATACCGCCCCAACCCCAACAGATCCACAGATGATGCAATCGCTATTGTGCTCCACACAGCCCTTTCACACCTGGACAAAAGGAGCACCTATGGGAGAATGCTATTCATTGACTACAGCTTAGCGTTCCAGAGGACCGAGCACGCCCCCATTCTCATCGACAGGGCTATAGTGGAGCAGGTTGAGAGCTTCAAGTTCCTTGGTGTCCACATCAACAACAAACTATCATGGTCCAAACACACCAAGACAGTCGTGAAGAGGGTACGACAAAACCTATTCCCCCTAAGGAGACTGAAAAGATTTGCCGTGGGTCGTCAGATCCACAAAAGGTTCTACAGCTGCACCATCGAGAGCATCCTGACTGGTTGCATCACTGCCTGGTAAGGCAACTACTCGGCCTCCGACAGCAAGGCGTACGGCCCAGTACATCACTGGGGCCAAGCTTCCTTCCTGCCAGGACCTCTATACCAGGCGGTGTCAGAGGAAGGCCCTAAAAATTGTCAAAGACAAGCGGTACCGGAGCGCCAAGTCTAGGTCCAAGAGGCTTCTAAACAGCTTCTACCCCCAAGCCATAAGACTCCTGAACATCTAATCAAATGGCTACCCGGACTATTTGCATTGGAATAATGGTCTGGGGCTGTTTTTCGTGGTTCGGGCTAGTTCCAGTGAAGGGAAATCTTAACGCTACAGCATACAATGACTTTCTAGAAGGTTCTGTGCAGCCAACTTTGTGGCAACAGTTTTGGGAAGGCCCTTTCCTGTTTCAGTGCCCTACCTCACTAATGCTCTTGTGGCTAAATGGAAACAAGTCCCCGCAACATCTAGTGGAAAGCCTTCCCAGAAGAGTGGAGGCTGTTATAGCAGCAAAGGGGGGACCAACTCCATATTAATGCCCATGATAGTCCAGTGGATCACAACAATGAAACAAACTACTGACAAAGTATGGACAAGCATTGTAGAAAAAGGGACTAAATATCAATCTCCTACTCCTTTACACGATTGTAGTCCTGTGTAGAAATTATGTCGTACATTGAGACCTGAAGCATTTAAAAGCATGATCCCAACAATCCTGTCACTAACTTTTGTGTTTTTTTTGCAGTTTCCCACAGCCAGATCACCCGGCTCTACAGTCGCTTTACCAGCTTGGACAAAGGAGAGAACGGCACGCTCAGGTACAGACAGCAGCACCATCATGCACTGCCACTGGTGCACAAACAACAAGCTTGATGAAGCACTCAGACTTACAGCCGAACACTCAAGGACTGTCATAGCCAGGACACAATAGGCCTACATAGGGGATTTTTTTTTTTAAATTTATTTATTTTATTTAACCTTTATTTAACCAGGTAGGGGAATTTATAACGTCCTCTGACTCTCTGTGGGAGGGGAGGCATTAGTGATGGAGGAAAAATTGATAGTTACATATAGCAATATTATTTTTGGACGATATTAAATCGATATCCGTGAAAAAATAAAATAAAATATTTTGCAACTGTAGGTAGCATTAGCCGGCTGTACCTGTGCCAAAACTATGGGATTTTTCATCCTATAGCTTGTTCTCCATCTTCTTTTTAAATAGTGAGACAACATGTTTTCAGCACTTTATTTCCATGACTGATCAAAACTCATTTTCTTATGCTCTCTCTACAGCAGACATAGTGAGCAATATGTTTGGAACATCAAATCACAGTATCGAATGGCAATACATATAGAATCTCGAGAATCGCAATACCTATCGTATCAGCACCTAAGTATCGTGATAATATCGTATGGTGAGGTCCCTGGCAATTCCCAGCCCTAGGAGGCATTGTAAGTGATTTACAATTGATTGAAATGAGAGCTGATGGTGTTTGTCCAATGGAAATAGTTGATTTCTGCCAATAGCTGCTGTTCTATCCATTCTATTTGTTATGGAATGTAGCCAACCACAAGCGAAGAGAGTATTGAGGATACGAGACGGCTGTAAGAGATTTACTTGACTCTGTTCGTGATTGCCCTTCGTCCCCACATTTACGTCTCTATGACCGTCAGAGCCAACTTGGGAATGTGCATAAGGACACAGTGTGGTTCCATGCCAGTGAATATCGCTTAGAGACACGTGACCATTTCCCTTTACTTAGAAGTGGCCATGCAAGTACAGGATGTTCTGAGCTGATGTCATGTTGGAAGTTGAGTGCATATTTGAAGTTTGTAGCCTCATCCTCTGGTCTGTGTACACACGACTCCTTTGGCCAAGAGGCTTCACTCTTGGCTCAGGCGTTGCCCGCACTTCCCTAATACCCATACTAGTGGTGTGTTTGTCACTGGGTAAACTATGTTTTAGAAGAACCAGATTGTTATGACTCGAGTCTGACAACTGACAAGCCTGTTTCCAGTATGAACAGCAGGAGTTGCGTGCCACAGACCGCACCACGTAGACATGTCCTTTATTTCCACATCTAGTGCATGTGAGTGACGGAAAACAAAACGTTACGTTGCAAACAGACATGGAAGACAGTGTGATTGACCTCCGAGTTCTCAATGCGCTCTGTCCTTCAGAGGAAAAACAGTCACTTTTTTAAATCCCATCACGGTTTTTATCTCTGAGTGGCTTGGGCTCAGAGTTTTCACCCACTATGCAGAAAGAAACCTCCTAGATTCCAGCCACACATTGACCCCATTTATCCAGTCTGTCTTTGAAATGATGTTACTACAGACTATTAAGCTGGGTGGGGGTCATTAACCAGATATAATACTGAAATGGAACCGCACCACTTTGTCTGTTTACACATAACAAATGTGGGTTCTCTGTGTCCTCTCAATGAATCACCCAGTCTGTATTGGGGTATACAGTGGGGCTAGCATCCAGTCTGTATTGGGGTATACAGTGGAGCTAGCATCCAGTCTGTATTGGGGTATACAGTGGAGCTAGCATCCAGTCTGTATTGGGGTATACAGTGGAGCTAACATCCAGTCTGTACTGGGATATACAGTGGAGCTAGCATCCAGTCTGTACTGGGATATACAGTGGAGCTAGCATCCAGTCTGTATTGGGGTATACAGTTGGGCTAGCATCCAGTCTGTACTGGGGTATACGGTGGAGCTAGCATCCAGTCTGTACTGGGGTATACAGTGGAGCTAGCATCCAGTCTGTACTGGGATATACAGTGGAGCTAGCATCCAGTCTGTACTGGGATATACAGTGGAGCTAGCATCCAGTCTGTACTGGGATATACAGTGGAGCTAGCATCCAGTCTGTATTGGGGTATACAGTGGAGCTAGCATCCAGTCTGTATTGGGGTATACAGTTGGGCTAGCATCCAGTCTGTATTGGGGTATACAGTGGAGCTAGCATCCAGTCTGTATTGGGGTATACAGTGGAGCTAGCATCCAGTCTGTATTGGGGTATACAGTGGAGCTAGCATCCAGTCTGTATTGGGATATACAGTGGAGCTAGCATCCAGTCTGTACTGGGGTATACAGTGGAGCTAGCATCCAGTCTGTACTGGGATATACAGTGGAGCTAGCATCCAGTCTGTATTGGGGTATACAGTTGGGCTAGCATCCAGTCTGTACTGGGATATACAGTGGAGCTAGCATCCAGTCTGTATTGGGATATACAGTTGGGCTAGAATCCAGTCTGTATTGGGGTATACAGTGGAGCTAGCATCCAGTCTGTATTGGGGTATACAGTGGAGCTAGCATCCAGTCTGTATTGGGATATACAGTGGAGCTAGCATCCAGTCTGTACTGGGATATACGGTGGAGCTAGCATCCAGTCTGTACTGGGATATACAGTGGAGCTAGCATCCAGTCTGTATTGGGGTATACAGTTGGGCTAGCATCCAGTCTGTACTGGGGTATAAGGTGGAGCTAGCATCCAGTCTGTACTGGGATATACGGTGGAGCTAGCATCCAGTCTGTACTGGGATATACGGTGGAGCTAGCATCCAGTCTGTATTGGGGTATACAGTTGGGCTAGAATCCAGTCTGTATTGGGGTATACAGTGGAGCTAGCATCCAGTCTGTATTGGGGTATACAGTGGAGCTAGCATCCAGTCTGTATTGGGGTATACAGTGGGGCTAGCATCCAGTCTGTATTGGGGTATACAGTGGAGCTAGCATCCAGTCTGTATTGGGGTATACAGTGGAGCTAGCATCCAGTCTGTATTGGGGTATACAGTGGGGCTAGCATCCAGTCTGTATTGGGGTATACAGTGGAGCTAACATCCAGTCTGTATTGGGGTATACAGTGGAGCTAGCATCCAGTCTGTATTGGGGTATACAGTGGGGCTAGCATCCAGTCTGTACTGGGATATACAGTGGAGCTAGCATCCAGTCTGTATTGGGGTATACAGTGGAGCTAGCATCCAGTCTGTATTGGGGTATACAGTGGGGCTAGCATCCAGTCTGTATTGGGGTATACAGTGGAGATAGCATCCAGTCTGTATTGGGGTATACAGTGGAGCTAGCATCCAGTCTGTATTGGTGTATACAGTGGGGCTAGCATCCAGTCTGTACTGGGATATACAGTGGAGCTAGCATCCAGTCTGTATTGGGGTATACAGTGGAGCTAGCATCCAGTCTGTATTGGGATATACAGTGGAGCTAGCATCCAGTCTGTACTGGGGTATACAGTGGAGCTAGCATCCAGTCTGCATTGGGGTATACAGTGGAGCTAGCATCCAGTCTGTATTGGTGTATACAGTGGAGCTAGCATCCAGTCTGTATTGGGGTATATAGTGGAGCTAGCATCCAGTCTGTATTGGGGTATACAGTGGGGCTAGCATCCAGTCTGTACTGGGATATACAGTGGAGCTAGCATCCAGTCTGTATTGGTGTATACAGTGGAGCTAGCATCCAGTCTGTATTGGGGTATACAGTGGAGCTAGCATCCAGTCTGTACTGGGGTATACAGTGGAGCTAGCATCCAGTCTGCATTGGGGTATACAGTGGAGCTAGCATCCAGTCTGTATTGGTGTATACGGTGGAGCTAGCATCCAGTCTGTATTGGGGTATACAGTGCTATGAAAAAGTATTTGCCCCCTTCCTGATTTTCTCTACTTTTGCATATTTGTGATACTGAATGTTATCAGATCTTCAACCAAAACCTAATATTAGATAAAGGGAACATAAGTGGACAAATAACACAACAATTACATGTTTATTTCATAAACAAAGTTATGCAACACCCAATTCCTGGACCTGAGGCAGCAAAGCATCCCCAAACCATCACACCACCACCACCATGCTTGACTACTGTGGAATGCAGAGTTTGGTTTTCGCCAGGCATTACTGGAACCATGTCGTCCAAAAAGTTATACTTTTGAATCATCTGTCCATAGAACGTTCTTCCAAGAGTCTTGATGATCATCCAGGTGCTTTTTGGCAACTTGAGTCAACCTTTTGGACGGGTCCCATTATGCCTGGCGAAAACCAAACTGCATTCCACAGTAAGAACATCATACCAAAGGTCAAGCATGGTGGTGGTGGTGTGATGGTTTGGGGATGCTTTGCTGCCTCAGGACCTGGACGACTTGCCTTAATAGAAGGAACCATGAATTCTGCTCTGTATCAGAGAATTCTACAGGAGAATGTCAGGCCATCCGTCTTCGAGCTGAAGCTGAAGTGCAGCTGGGTCATGCAGCAAGACAATGATCCAAAACACACAATCAAGTCGACATGAAAATTGCTAAAAAGCAACAAATTGGAAGTTTTGGAATGGCCTAGTCAAAGTCCAGACCTAATCCCAATTGAGATGTTGTGGCAGGACTTGAAACAAGCAGTTCATGCTTGAAAACCCACACGTCACTGAGTTAAAGCAGTTCTGCATGGAAGAGTGGGCCAAAATTCCTCCACAGCGACGTGAGAGACTGATCAACAACTACAGGAAGCATTTGGTTGGAGTCATTGCAGCTAAAGGTGGCACAACCAGTTATTGAGTGTAAGGGGGCAATTACTTTTTCACACAGGGGAATTGGGTGTTGCATAACTTTGTTTATGAAATAAATGAAATAAATATGTAATTGTTGTGTTTTTGTCCACTTATGTTCCCTTTATCTAATATTAGGTTTTGGTTGAAGATCTGATAACATTCAGTATCACAAATACGCAAAAGTACAGAAAATTAGAAAGGGGGCAAATATTTTTTCATAGCACTGTACAGTGGGGCTGGGCCTGATTTTTAAAGCTGGTCTGGTGAATCCAAGGTGACTTGTCTTAGTCATTAATCAGTTGCCACAACACTACAGCCATGTCAGGTATACAATGGAGCTAACATCCAGTCTGTATTGGGGTATACAGTTGGGCTAGCATCCAGTCTGTATTGGGGTATACAGTGGGGCTAGCATCCAGTCTGTATTGGGGTATACAGTGGGGCTAGCATCCAGTCTGTATTGGGGTATACAGTGGAGCTAGCATCCAGTCTGTATTAGGGTATACAGTGGGGCTAGCATCCAGTCTGCATTGGGGTATACAGTGGGGCTAGCATCCAGTCTGTATTGGGGTTTACAGTGGAGATAGCATCCAGTCTGTATTGGGGTATACAGTGGAGCTAGCATCCAGTCTGTATTGGGGTATACAGTGGGGCTAGCATCCAGTCTGCATTGGGGTATACAGTGGGGCTAGCATCCAGTCTGTATTGGGGTATACAGTGGGGCTAGCATCCAGTCTGCATTGGGGTATACAGTGGGGCTAGCATCCAGTCTGTATTGGGGTATACAGTGGGGCTAGCATCCAGTCTGTATTGGTGTATACAGTGGAGCTAGCATCCAGTCTGTATTGGGGTATACAGTGGAGCTAGCATCCAGTCTGTATTGGTGTATACAGTGGGGCTAGCATCCAGTCTGTATTGGTGTATACAGTGGGGCTAGCATCCAGTCTGTACTGGGATATACAGTGGAGCTAGCATCCAGTCTGTATTGGGGTATACAGTGGAGCTAGCATCCAGTCTGTATTGGGATATACAGTGGAGCTAGCATCCAGTCTGTATTGGGGTATACAGTGGAGCTAGCATCCAGTCTGTATTGGGGTATACAGTGGAGCTAGCATCCAGTCTGTATTGGGGTATACAGTGGAGCTAGCATCCAGTCTGTACTGGGGTATACAGTGGAGCTAGCATCCAGTCTGCATTGGGGTATACAGTGGAGCTGGGCCTAACTAAAGCCGTTCTGGTGAATCGAAGGTGAGTTGTTGCCACAACACTACAGCCACGTCCACTCCCCTGGACTTAATATCTTAGCCAGATATCTATAATTACAATAAGACATTACCCAGAGTGACATACTGTATCATATACTTTCAAGAAGACATTACCCAGAATGCTCTATCATATAATTTCAACAAGGCATTACCCAGTGTCATGGCATATCATTTCAAAAAGACATTACCCAGAGTGTCATATCATTTCAACAAGAAATTACCCAGTGTGTCATATCTAAACATTTCAACAAGACATTACCCAGTGTCATATATCAACAAGACATTACGCAGTGTCATATTATTTCAACAAGACATTACGCAGAGTGTCATATTATATCATTTCAACAAGACATTATCCAGAGTGTCATATCATTTCAACAAGACATTACGCAGTGTCATATTATATCATTTCAACAAGACATTATCCAGAGTGTCATGGCATATCATTTTAACAATACATTACCCAGAGTGTCATATCATTTCAGCAAGACGTGACACTCTGGGTAATATTAATCATTATTTCAACAAGACATTACGCAGAGTGTCATATCATTTCAACAAGACATTATCCAGTGTCATATCATTTCAACAAGACATTACCCAGTGTCATATCATTTCAACAAGACATTACCAAGTGTCATATCATTTCAACAAGACATTACCCAGTGTCATATCATTTCAACAAGACATTACCCAGTGTCACATAATTATTTCAACAAGACATTACCCAGGGTCACATCATTATTTCAACAAGACATTACCCGGTGTCATATCATTTCAACAAGACATTATCCAGTGTCATATCATTTCAACAAGACATTACCCATGTGTCATATCAAATCATTTCAACAAGACATTATCCAGTGTCATATCATTTCAACAATACATTACCCATGTGTCATATCAAATCATTTCAACAAGACATTATCCAGTGTCATATCATTTCAACAAGACATTACCCATGTGTCATATCAAATCATTTCAACAAGACATTATCCAGTGTCATATAATTTCAACAAGACATTACCCAGAGTGTCACATCATTATTTCAACGACATTACCCAGTGTCATATCATTTCAACAAGACATTACCCATGTGTCATATCATTTCAACAATACATTATCCAGTGTCATATCATTTCAACAAGACATTACCCAGAGTGAAATATCATATAATTTCAACAAGACATTACCCAGTATCATATCATTTCAACAAGACATTACCCAGATTTAAATATCATATAATTTCAACAAGACATTACCCAGTGTCATGTCATATCATTTCAACAAGACATTACCCAGTGTCGTGTCATATCATTTCAACAAGACATTACCCAGAGTGAAATATCATATCATTTCAACAAGACATTACCCAGTATCATATCATTTCAACAAGACATTACCCAGTATCATATCATTTCAACAAGACATATCTGTCCACTTATCTGCTGATTTGTGGTCCATAGTGTGTGATTGGAAGTGGGGTCAAACTCATAGGCTGCGTTTAGACAGGCAGCCCAATTCTGATATTTGTTTCACTAATTGGTCTTTTGACCAATCAGATCAGCTCTGACCAATCAGATCATATATTTTGTGATTGGTCAAAAGACCAATTAGTGGAAAATATAGATCAGAATTGGGCTGGCTGTGTGAATGCAGCCTTGGAAAATATAGTTCAAAGTTCCCTTTTGTTGTCATTGAGTAAATCCTAACTCTCCTCCCCTCTCCTCCCCTCACCCCTCCTCTCCTCTCCTCACCCTGTGTTGTTTGTGTAGTCGTGAAGATTTCCAGCGGATCCCAGAGTTGGCCATCAACCCTCTGGGAGACAGAATCATTAATGCCTTCTTTCCTGAGGGGTGAGTAGTCTGTGTCCTTCACTGATTTCCTCAAAGATGCACATAGCTTTGACTTGAGTCAATCTCACCACAAGAACAAACCATTTTAGTAATGTACATTAAACATACAGTAAACATTCCTTTGTTTGAGTCTTCATGAATAATGTGTGTATATTGTAATGCATTTTCAAAAGTTTAAGTGTGTATGACTGGTTGTGGTGATCTTTGAAATTCACATGAAAGTTGCATGTTTTTAGACAACATGCCTTGGATAGACCTATATCATTAACATCTAGACCTATATCATTAACATCTAGACCGATATCATTAACATCTAGACCGATATCATTAACATCTAGACCTATATTATTAACATCTAGACCTATATCATTAACATCTAGACCGATATCATTAACATCTAGACCGATATCATTAACATCTAGACCTATATCATTAACATCTAGACCGATATTATTAACATCTAGACCGATATTATTAACATCTAGACCGATATCATTAACATCTAGACCGATATCATTAACATCTAGACCGATATCATTAACATCTAGACCGATATCATTAACATCTAGACCGATATCATTAACATCTAGACCGATATCATTAACATCTAGACCGATATCATTAACATCTAGACCGATATCATTAACATCTAGACCGATATCATTAACATCTAGACCGATATCATTAACATCTAGACAGATATCATTAACATCTAGACCGATATCATTAACATCTAGACCGATATCATTAACATCTAGACCGATATCATTAACATCTAGACCGATATCATTAACATCTAGACCGATATCATTAACATCTAGACCGATATCATTAACATCTAGACCGATATCATTAACATCTAGACCGATATCATTAACATCTAGACCGATATCATTAACATCTAGACCGATATTATTAACATCTAGACCTATATCATTAACATCTAGACCGATATCATTAACATCTAGACCGATATTATTAACATCTAGACCTATATCATTAACATCTAGACCGATATCATTAACATCTAGACCGATATCATTAACATCTAGACCGATATCATTAACATCTAGACCGATATCATTAACATCTAGACCTATATCATTAACATCCCAAAACGACCAGGCGACTTAACTTTAGCTGTGGCTTATAATAGTTTAATTAATTAATTAATTAATTTGACTGCAGTCAAATTCCACGTGACCGTTGAGTCACGGTAACTAGGCTTCTCCAAAATGTACATTTTAGTCATTTTAGCAGACGCTCTTATCCAGAGCGACTTACAGTTAGTGAGTGCATACATTTTTTTTCTATATATATATATTTTTTTCATACTGGCCCCCCATGGGAATCAAACCCAGAACCCTGGCGTTGCAAACGCCATGCTCTACCAACTGAGCTACATCCCTGCCGGCCATTCCCTCCCCTACCCTGGACGACGCTGGGCCAATTGTGCGCCGCCCCATGGGTCTCCCGGTCGCGGCCGGCTACGACAGAGCCTGGATTCTAACCAGGATCTCTAGTGGCACAGCTAGCACTGCGATGCAGTGCCTTAGACCACTGCGCCACTCGGGAGAAAATTGCGCTCTGATGCCACCAATGGTCATTAGTAGCCTACCAAACTTGCTAACTGCCTGGTACTCAGCACTCTATTGTCCCTCTAATCACTCTGACATCAATGCAAATGTATCTAAATTCTAATCAAACACTTCATGAGAGCCCCGGCATTCAGAGCAGAATAGGATCACCTGTTGTGCAGTCGAGAGCCAGCTCCTCATAGCTGGTTGATGCATGGAATGAAATGTGTTCCTCTAAGCCCATGTTGCGTAACATTTCTATAGGCTATGCTATGCAATTGCGTGAGAACAGAGTTTTGATGGCCTCTATTAAAAAGAGGATCCCATCAGCTTTCTAGAAGAAAGTCTACTATATTTAATTCTCAACTTTCCTAATATTAAGCACATTGCTTTGCGTTATAACCAGAGGAGCCTACCTGACTGGCATGAAAATGAACCACAGGAAAAGCGTCCTCCATTTGCTATTCAAGTGCATATGGATGACATGTCTTTTTTTCCCCCTGGCACTCTACACTGAGTGTACAAAACATTAAGAACACCTTCCTAATATTGAGTTGCATCCCCCCCTCAGAACAGCCTAAATCTGTTGGGGCATGGACTCTACAAGGTGTCAAGCATTCCACAGGGATGCTGGCCCATGTTGACTCCAATGCTTCCCACAGGTGTGTCAAGTTGTCTGGAAGTCCTTTGGGTGATGGACCATTCTTGATACACACGGGAAACTGTTGAGCATGGAAAAACCCAGCAGCGTTGCAGTTCTTGACACAAACCAGTGCGCCTGGCACCTACTACCATACCCCGTTCAAAGGCACTTAAATCTTTTGTCTTGCCCGTTCACCCTCTGAATGGCACACATACACAATCCATGTCTCAATTGTCTCAAGGTTTAAAAATCCTCCTTTTAACCCTGTCTCCTCTTAAATTGTAGATGTTCCAAAGGTCCGCATCAGTGGCTATGCGTGGAAGCCTGGAGATGCTAAAATGTTTGTTAATGAACGGTCAATTACCGTGAGACCGGCAGTTATTTGCATTACAGTTACCGGCTGAGGGAAAAACATGTAATGGCCGCCACAGCCCTAGTCATGTGGGCCGCAATGAATGGGCCGATTATTAAGAAGGGTAGCATCGGTCTAAGGTGTTCTGACCTCAAGTCATGACCACTCATGTGAATTACTGTTTTTGCTGTATGCCTATTCAGCAAATGATACAGCTAAACGTTCATAGAAAATCCCACCTCCTAGGCCTATATATCTCCTCTGTGAGTTCGATGGATGGTCGGTTGATGTAATTGTTGTTGTTCCACCTGTGGGTTTTTTTCTCAGGGAGGACCAAGTTAACTTCAGGGGCTTCATGAGGACGCTGGCTCACTTCCGTCCCATAGAAGACAATGAGAAGAACAAGGATCCCACCGCCTCTGAACCTCTCAACAGCAGGACCAACAAGCTGCTCTGTAAGCCTAGTCAGAGGGTGGCTCCTAGCCTGAGACTCCTTGTCACTCATCATTTATTGTCAAGACGGCACAAACAGATCTCTGACCCAGGCCAGATCTGTTGACAATTTCCTATAGAATACTATATACCAACAGGTTGTTGGTTAACTGTACTATATAATACTATATACCAACAGGTTGTTGGTTAACTGTACTATAGGATACTATATACCAACAGGTTGTTGGTTAACTGTACTATAGGATACTATATACCAACAGGTTGTTGGTTAACTGTACTATAGGATACTATATACCAACAGGTTGTTGGTTAACTGTACTATAGAATACTATATACCAACAGGTTGTTGGTTAACTGTACTATAGGATACTATATACCAACAGGTTGTTGGTTAACTGTACTATAGGATACTATATACCAACAGGTTGTTGGTTAACTGTACTATAGGATACTATATACCAACAGGTTGTTGGTTAACTGTACTATAGGATACTATATACCAACAAGGTTGTTGGTTAACTGTACTATAGGATACTATATACCAACTGACTCTTTTTCTTTCCTGATCTGATGGATCAGGTTGCCGAGTGGCGCAGTGGTCTAAGGCACTGCATCGCAGTGCTAGCTGTGCCACTAGAGATCCTGGTTCGAATCCAGACTCTGTCGTAGCCGGCCGCGACCGGGAGACCCATGGGTGGTGCACAATTGGCCCAGCGTCGTCCAGGGTAGGGGAGGGAATGGCCGGCAGGGATGTAGCTCAGTTGGTAGAGCATGGCGTTTGCAACGCCAGGGTTGTGGGTTCGATTCCCATGGGGGGCCAGTATGAAAAAAAAATATATATAGAAAAAAATGTATGCACTCACTAACTGTAAGTCGCTCTGGATAAGAACGTCTGCTAAATGACAAATGTAAATGTAATAATAGTATTTTGAAAACTATTATTTGACCTCAAACCCCTTTCTCTCCTCTCTCTCTCTCTCGTTCCCCCCCTCCCCTCTCCAGTTGCTTTCCAGCTGTATGACCTGGACAGAGATGATAAGATCTCCCGTGACGAGCTGCTACAGGTGAGAATGGGGTCAGGGTTAAAATTACACACACTTGTGGGTCCCCCACTAGAAATCTTTGATGTTTTTTGGGGAACCTTAAGTCTCTCGATACCAGACCTCAACACCATATTCTCATTCAAGAATCAGGGCTTGACTGTTGTGGAGTAGTTAGAGTTAAGAGTGTGTGTCAGGGGGGACGCCTGGATGAGGTATCTGGCCCCCCCCGTGTAAAGGAAATGACCCGAGAGCTGAGTAACAAGAACTTTTGGCAGACACACCCTTTCAGAGAAGAGCATCGTCTTAGGTTTGTCCATCAAGTCATGGTGTAATCTGAGCCTGTTGAAGTCGATGCAGCGACGGACAAGGAGGAAAATGTATTTGGTCAGGAGCCCTGCTGCTCAGGATATACTTATGATGGGAATTTCAAAGTGTTTTGCCATTGAGAAGAAGAGGGGAATTTACCCTGGACGGTAGACAATGGTGTACATTTCCAACCCCAACTAAATGTTGTTTTGTCATACTACATGAGTGTCCCCATCCTAGATTTTGTGTGTTCCATGTCATTGGCTGGGCAGTGCCCTATGAAACCTGGGGTGTTTTCACTAGGAACCAAACAGAAGAAAACGGGGAGGGACCTACATGAATTTGTCCAATAAACTATCGTTTTCGTTGCAAAACATTTTTCTGTTTTGAAATAAATAAATACTCCCCTGCTCTTCTCTGTGTGACTGGCCTGAGATGTGACCTACAACTGCTCTCTGGGTTCAATGACTCAGGAAAAGCTGATCTCTTGTTTTGCAAACAACATTGCTGCCGAACACTCTTCATGCCATGAACGTGCCTTTAGAGTTTACTCCCACATTAACATAGGAACTTCAAGCCTGAATCATTTTTGCACCCTTCATGTTACCAGCAAATTGAAGTATTTTTTTCACTTATACACATTTGCCATTTATGTATAGTACATTTAGGATGTCCTCTTGTACTTTACAACTCTGCTGTTAAGACTTGGAGAAAACTGTAAACTTTAGACCCTAGGGAACGTTGCGTCAACATATTCCAGGTTCTCAAAATGATGGTTGGTGTGAACATGTTTATTCCAGGTTCTCAGAATGATGGTTGGTGTGAACATGTTTTATTCCAGATTCTTAGGATGATGGTTGGTGTGAACATGTTTGTTCCAGATTCTTAGGGTGGTTGGTGTGAACATGTTTTATTCCAGGTTCTTAGGATGATGGTTGGTGTGAACATGTTTATTCCAGGTTCTTAGGATGATGGTTGGTGTGAACATGTTTTATTCCAGGTTCTTAGGATGATAGTTGGTGTGAACATGTTTTATTCCAGGTTCTTAGGATGATGGTTGGTGTGAACATGTTTTATTCCAGGTTCTTAGGATGATGGTTGGTGTGAACATGTTTATTCCAGGTTCTTAGGATGATAGTTGGTGTGAACATGTTTTATTCCAGGTTCTTAGGATGATGGTTGGTGTGAACATGTTTTATTCCAGGTTCTTAGGATGATGGTTGGTGTGAACATGTTTATTCCAGGTTCTTAGGATGATAGTTGGTGTGAACATGTTTTATTCCAGGTTCTTAGGATGATGGTTGGTGTGAACATGTTTTATTCCAGGTTCTTAGGATGATGGTTGGTGTGAACATGTTTTATTCCAGGTTCTTAGGATGATGGTTGGTGTGAACATCTCTGACGAGCAGCTGGGCAGCATCGCTGATAGGACCATCCAGGAGGCTGACCAGAACGGAGACAACTCCATTTCCTTTAATGAGTTCATCAAGGTTGGAAAATTACAACATATTTATGTTTGGCCCCGGGGGGGCATTACCTAATACTAACCTAGAATATACATTATGTTGTCAGTTCTACAGTACTAGCATTATAGAAGTGTGTGAGCCGAGTCAGTTGGTATCGGTGCAGTTACATGCCTTCGGAATGTATTCAGACCCCTTGACTTTCTCCACATTTTGTTACATTCCAGCCCTATTCAAAAATTGATTTAAATGTTTTTCCCCCTGATCTATCTACACACAATACCCCATAATTACAAAGCAAAAACGCTAAAATAAAAAAATTAAAACGGATATCACATTTACGTAAGTATTCAGACCCTTTACTCAGTACTTTGTTGAAGCACCTTTGGCAGCGATTACAGCCTTGAGTCTTCTGGGGTATGACGCTACAAGCTTGGCACACCTGTATTTGGGGAGTTTCTCCCATTCTTCTCTGCAGATCCTCTCAAGCTCTGTCAGGTTGGATGGGGAGCGTCGCTGCACAGCTATTTTCAGGTCTCCAGAGATGTTAGATCGGGTTCAAGTCTGGGCTCTGGCTGGACCACTCAACGATAGGGCTGTTGTGGTGACCATATTACCACCGGCGGTCACGAGTCATGAAGGCAGTCAAATTCCACGTGACCGTTTAGTCACGGTAATTAGGCTTCTCCAAGCTCTGATGCTGCTGATGGTCATTAGTATCCTACCAAACTTGCTAACTGCCTGGTACTCAGCACTCTATTGTCCCTCTAATCACTCTGACATCAATGCAAATGTGTCTAAATTCTAATCAAACACTTCATGAGAGCCCATGAGCTCATATTGCGCAACATTTCAATAGGCTATGCAATTGTGCAAGAAAACAGAGTAATGGCCTCAACTAAAAAGAGGAGGATCAGCTTTCGATAGGCTAGGCCTACTATGTTTATTTCTCAACTTTCCTAATATTTGTTAACTCAAAATGACACAACGACTAGGTTCCAGTTTAACGTTTACTTCACCGTATTTCCACAGTACACAGTTCCCATTGCACTCAGGCCAGGTCCTTCGACAGAGAGACTACTGCACAGGCATACTAATAACAGAAATATAGAGATACTTAAAACATGAACTTAACAATCTCCCACTTTTCTTTAAAGACAAATTAAACATCAACAAAATATTATTATAATTATAATTTTTTTAGTCATTTAGCAGACGCTCTTATCCAGAGCGATTTACAGGAGCAATTAGGGTTAAGTGCCTTGCTCAAGGGCACATCAACAGATTTTTCACCTAGTCGGCTCGGGGATTAGAACCAGCGACCTTTCGGTTACTGGCACAACGCTCTTAACCACTAAGCTACCTGCAATTAAATGTCCCAAGTATTGTTTAAATTACCCATTACAAATGTTTGTATTTTTATTAGTCAAGCTGCCACTTTCCATTACTGAGTGCCTTTAGGAGCACAAGACCGGATGCTCCCTTTTTATTCAGACAGTCAGCAAGCTGTTCCTTTGTGGCCGACCACAGAATCCGCTGGATTCTCTGTGCTTGAATAAGTTCCTTGATGCTGCTAATCTCAAGACGAAGTCTTTTCTCTGTGACAGACTTGGTTGACTTGACAGCATCAACTAAGGAGTAGTCGTCAGTGACACAAACTACAGGGTAGAATGTGCCGTTTTGTCTCACCAGTGGTAAGCTCTGAGAACAGAGTTGCCAGAAAGATGGCATTGTCAATTCCATCCGCCATAGCAAGGGTTTCTCCAGCATGTGTGCTTCGGACAAACCCTTCTGATCCTTTTTGACTGCCAACAGATAGGTGAGAATCTTCCTTCTTCACCCATTAACCCGACTAGATGTTCACCTTGTGTGCCTCCATCTGTAAGGTTCACTAGGAAAGCATCACTGAAGACCACTAGTATCAGAGAGTCATCTTTTCCAACATGCTGAAACTTTAGTCACTTGTTGTGATTTCAGTTTACGAACAACTTTGTTTGCCTCATGAATGGTTTGTACAGTGACGTGGTTTTGTGTTGGATGCCAAGTTGCAGCCATCAAACATTACATCAGGTCTACTCTGTCTAGCAACCCATCGAATTTGACCTATCTTTGACCTCAATTGATCAGCTTCAATTCCACAGAGAGGGGAATTCCTTTGTACGGCTCTTGAAGAATCCATGTGGATTGAAGATTCTTGATGTAGCTTTCCCGTTGCATCAGTATTGTTCTGTCAACTGTAATAAACTATATGGCAACATAACAAAAACTATCGTGCTCCTCACGGCCGACCTGGGAAAACAGCTTTGAGGTGTGGAAGCACAGTTGTTTGCAAGGTCTGTGAAGCCACCCCAGATAAAGTCATCAACATGACAGGCAAGTACTCCAGTCACATTGCAGTCTTGATCAAGCCAATAGATAGACTGCAGGATCCACTTGTGACATTTCTCCACCTGTACTCAGCATCGCTGCCTTGACTTTGATGTACCAGTAGAGTGATGCATCTGCCAGGCCGAAACACACACTTCTTTAGTTTCCACAGTGTTCCTTCGCTCTTAGCTTCAGGCGGAGGTCGGATGTGAATGTCCCTTGGCAGCTCTGTTCCCTGCAAAAATGCAGATTTGATGTCTATGGAATGAAGTTTCCATTTTTTTTCTCTGGCAGATCACTGTCAGCAGCAATCCGAGTGACTCTGTGGAGCGTGTCGGTGAGTGTTTTTGGGAGTTGTTTAGCATCCAGCTCCTCAAAACCTCTAGCCACTAGACGTGCTTTTGGCACTATTCCAGTTAAGGATTATTTTAAGGGTACACACCCACCTTGTTGAGACACATTTTTGGCCAATGTCTTTGACTTCCTCAAACACTCCATTTTCCCTCCAATGACTGAGCTCATCTAGTTTAGCTGAGTCAAATGACACGTCCCTTTGTTTCAAGTACGTCGCCATTTTGAATGTCATTCTGTTTTTCTAAATTTTCCATTGGTTCAATTCTGTGATGATCTACAAGTGCCAGGTCAGCTGACCCGGTTGTACCAGAAAGTGTAGCTGGTTCAGAGTACTGCTGGTTGTACCAGTTCTGGTGTTTTCCTTTGGCTTTTCCTGCTCGTCCAATGACGGTTGCTGTGTGTTTTGATACCACTATCTCTGTCCGTTTATTTAACAGTTTGTCCAGTTTTCGGAACAACCACGTTATCTTAACACGTGGCTGTTGTTGAATGTTTTCCTCATTTGAACCCTCAACAGTATTTCCTTGTTTCAGTGTCCATACCATTGGATGCGACATCTGGTAGGTTGGTGTCTATTAATGTGTTATTTTTGTCATTTTCAGTAGGATGCTGATTCTCAGCAACAGCCCCTCCATCTTGTTGATAATTTACTTTCCACAATCTTGAGTGATGACAATGGTGCCTCCGTGCCTCACAAATATCACCACTCCATCTTGGCCAATGGCGACTCCCGGTCCTTTCCACTCTTGACAGTCAACTTTGTTTCCAGGCTCGTACTTCTCATCGGTGGGTCGAAGCCGTTTACGCAGAGCCCTGCGAATTCTCTCTGAACACTCTGCTTCAGTGAACGATTTTCGTGGTCGTGGTCAAAAGTTTTGAGAATGACACAAGTATTGGTCTTCACAAAGTTCGCTGCTTCAGTGTTATGAGATATTTTTGTCAGATGTTACTATGGTATACTGAAGTATAATTACAAGCATTCCATAAGTGTCAAAGGCTTTTATTGACAATTACATTAAGTTTATGCAAAGAGTCAATATTTGCAGTGTTGACCCTTCTTTTTCAAGACCTCTGCAATCCGCCCTGGCATGCTGTCAATTAACTTCTGGGCCACATCCTGACTGATGGCAGCCCATTCTTGCATAATCAATGCTTGGCGTTTGTCAGAATTTGTGGTTTTTTTTGTTTGTCCACCCGCCTCTTGAGGATTGACCACAAGTTCTCAATGGGATTAATGTCTGGGGAGTTTCCTGGCCATTGACCCAAAATGTTGATGTTTTGTTCCCCGAGCCACTTAGTTATCACTTTTGCCTTATGGCAAGGTGCTCCATCATGCTGGAAAAGGCATTGTTCGTCACCAAACTGTTCTTGGATGGTTGGGAGAAGTTGCTCTCCATTCTTTATTCATGGCTGTGTTCTTAGGCAAAATTGTGAGTGAGCCCACTTCCTTGGCTGAGAAGCAACCCCACACATTAATGGTCTCAGGATGCTTTACTGTTGGCATGACACAGGACTGATGGTAGCGCTCACCCAAAACAATCGGAAAAGGGATTCATCAGAGAAAATGACTTTACCCCAGTCCTCAGCAGTCCAATCCCTGTACCTTTTTGCAGAATATCAGTCTGTCCCTGATGTTTTTCCTGGAGAGGAGTGGCTTCCTCGCTGCCCTTCTTGACACCAGGCCATCCTCCAAAAGTCTTCACCTCACTGTGCGTGCAGATGCACTCACACCTGCCTGCTGCCATTCCTGAGCAAGCTCTGCCCTGGTGGTGCCCCGATCCCACAGCTGAATCAACTTTAGGAGACGGTCCTGGCGCTTGCTGGACTTTCTTGGGCGCCCTGAAGCCTTCTTCACAACAATTGAACCTCTCTCCTTGAAGTTCTTGATGATCCGATAAATGGTTGATTTAGGTGCAATCTTACTAGCAGCAATATCCTTGCCTGTGAAGCCCTTTTTGTGCAAAGCAATGATGACAGCACATGTTTCCTTGCAGGTAACCATGGTTAACAGAGGAAGAACAATGATTTCAAGCACCACCCTCCTTTTAAAGCTTCCAGTCTGTTATTCTAACTCAATCAGCATGACAGAGTGATCTCCAGCCTTGTCCTCGTCAACACTCTCACCTGTGTTAACGAGAGAATCACTGAAATGATGGCAGCTGGTCCTTTTGTGGCAGGGCTGAAATGCAGTGGAAATGTTTTTTGGGGGATTAAGTTCATTTTCATGGAAAAGAGGGACTTTGCAATTAATTGCAATTCATCTGATCACTCTTCATAACATTCTGGAGTATATGCAAATTGCCGTCATAAAAACTGAGGCAGCAGACTTGGTGAAAATTAATATTTGTGTCATTCTCAAAACTTTTGACCACGACTGTAAATCTACAGCCACTGTTTCACTGTGGCATGTCTCACAACTGTTAACTATCTGCCGTAGAATGGAAATACTCTCATCATCATTGTTCCCAGAACTGCTGAAGTCTGTCAACTGTAGCATGTCTAAACTGTTTGTGAAGTTTTAACAATACTTTGTGTTTTTCCTCTGTGTTCATGTTCTCTGTGACTGTCAGAATCTCCATGTGCTCTGTGTCCGTCAGAATCCCATTTTTACATGGACTCTGTGTGACGTCTTTGTCTAAAATGTTTACACAATAGTGGCCTGAGGTAGTAAGTTCAAAGGTCACTGGCTGTTTAAACATCACTGCCTTGTCATTTTTTATGTCTAGTACAGCCTCTGCCTTCTTGAGGGAAGCTTTGCTTAATAGTAAGGGGATATCTGTTTCAATGTGACACTTAGTCTGACCAATTTTTGCTGGTACCTTGTCTCTCTTGGTAGAATGGACGATACTCCCATCTCCAAATTTGAATGCTCTGTTGCTTGGTGTGTCAATCATATTTTGTACTTCTTTCATATTTAGTTCACTGACATAGCTGTCAAGCCATTTTGCACCACACTGTGCGTGTACATGCAGTATCAATCACAGCAGATCCTAAGGATTCAACTATAAAGATCTGTGTCAGAAGCAGATTCGTTTGAAAACAGTGTAATGTTACACTGCTCCATCTCCGTGTTTACATTTTCCTCTGTTAGTTTAACTTGTTCATTTTTATGAGGACAGTCTTTGTTAACTCAATGTTAAGTGCTTTGACAAAATAGCACATTTTGATCTCCTTCCATACCTGTCCAGTGGATTTGTGCCGGGCAATGGCGCCCTCGTCTGGTTGTCTTGAGAACGTGACTTGTTGGTGGCCTTCTCTCTGCAGCTCAGTGTAATATGCAGTGTCACTCACTTGCATTCCATCTGTTATTGGTGCGACAGACGTCTTTTCACCAACATTTTATTTTTAGTGCCGACTTCATTGAAGCAAAAGTCAGGACAGTACAAGCAGTCAAAGCCAACTGATTCTCCCTACCATCTAGACAGGCAGTATCTAGCAACTTGGAAAGCTAACACTGCATCCGGGAGAACCATGTCGTACTTGCACATCCTATTGTACCTCTGTTCTAAATCAATGATGTAGTCCATCATTGCAACCGAAATGTCTCTAGGAACACTGTCAACGTTTGAATATGCCTCGTAGGCACAGTCTTTTTCTTCTTTTAAGAAACACAGAATCCAGTGCTCTGATCAAAGTTCCCATACTGTCATCCTTATATTTTCAGTGCTGTATCTCTCGCTCTAGTACAAACCTTATTGAAACATACAGTGAGGGGAAAAAAGTATTTGATCCCCTGCTGATTTTGTACGTTTGCCCACTGACAAAGACATGATCAGTCTATAATTTGAATGGTAGGTTTATTTGAACAGTGAGAGAGAATAACAACAAAAAAATCCAGAAAAACGCATGTCAAAAATGTTATAAATTGATTTGCATTTTAATGAGGGAAATAAGTATTTGACCCCCTCTCAATCAGAAAGATTTCTG